>NC_140489.1:42535122-42780122 GCF_964271855.1 Acomys minous | reverse complement strand
ATAGCTTTCATGTAGGAACTCTGAAATTTATAGGTGTGAACAGAATTATTCCTTTCTGTATAATTGGGTACTATACATTTGATCAAATTGTATAGTTCTCCTATGTAGTTTACTGAAGGACAGGACGTATGTAGTTCTTTAAATTTCTCTGTTATTATATTCACTTTAGATAAATAATAGTGGTTTTTAATACTGGTAGGTTTCCCATTTCAAAAGAAAAGTTAAGAAGTTGACACAGTGACTTCAAATATTCTTGGTTCCTTTAGACGCTATTAAACAGCTTTCTCTAGTTTTGACAAGGGCTTTCAATGTAAAATTAATTAACCAAAATGGGTGTTATCAGAATATAAAAACTTTTCCTAAGTTTGAGTAATTTATTCTTTCAGCTTATCTTTGACGTTTAAAAACTTGGGATACCAGAATTTGTGGCTTTCCATCTTCCAATATAGCATAAAGGGCTGCAATAACTTCTGATTTTATTGAAATTAAAAAAAGGTACATCTTGTTTCATTTGGTCAATAATTCTAACCTTTGGAAAAGTTGATTGATTTAAAACCAAATTTTAATCTCCACTCACTACTTAAGACTTATGAGTGGTTTCTATAGTCCACAACATGTGTTCTGTCTTCCTTGTTGATGATATAACCTACCTCTGCCTTTGGCTTTCATGAAAACAAACAGTAAGAACACATGATTTATTAAGGCTTTAAAAATGTAAACCTGAAAATATGTGTTCTGTAGATAATGGTAATCACCCTGAGGTATGAGAGGGCTTTCTAATGCATTTCCTTTGCAGGGCTTTATTCTGCCACAATCTAATAGGAAAGCTAGCACTAAAGAGATTGGAGTTATATTGATGGAGAGGAGGAACATTTTCATAGAGACAAAACAGAAACTTGATCAATACCCTTTATTGCATCTCCAAGAGCCAAAATGCTATCAGTTACATTTTCTCAAGAAAGAATTAACAAAGTATGTAGGATTAATAAAAAAAATAAAAATCCTTTAACCTTCACTTGTGACTCCCTGTCTTCCTCCAGTGACTGGGTCTGAACTCCCATGACCATTTCTCCCTGTCACTCCGTCCTCCTCATTACGTTGGTGTGACACGTTCTCAGCTCTGTGCCAGGAACACAGCAGGGCTGCAGTAGATGTTCACCAGGAAGTATCTGTTGAGTAAGCAAATGAATGACCCACACACATCTTACATAGCATTTGTGAAGGCAATCTGTGGTAAAACCCAGAAAGTGACACACACACACACACACTTTATTAAAAGCATTCTCATATTGAAGGTGAGTTTCTCTTTTCATTTGGGAGGGAGTCTCACTGTGTTTCCCAAGGGAATTCACCATGGCCCTTCTGCCTCAGTCTCATGAGAGGTGGCCCCCATAAGTCTGAGCCACCATGGCTGGCTGGAGAGTTGTTTTTTAAATCATAAATGGGTACTGAATTTCATCAACTGTTTTTTTTCTGCATCTCTTGTGATGATTTATGATTTTTGTGCTTCATTCTGGTAAAGTGATGTATCACATTTTTATTGATTTATATGTGTTAAACGAGCCTCATCTTTCTGGGATAAATGCCAGTTGATATTGTATTTAAAGCAGCATACTACTGGCACACACAAAAGGGCCAATATAAATCAACCTTTCTCACAGACAGAAGGCTCAGAAATAAACCCAAGTATTTCTATGCAATTGATTTTTTTGACAAAAGGGCTATGAACACACAAGGAGGGAAGAGCAGTGTGTTTAGTAAATGGCTTTGGGAAAACAGGGTGTCCACATGGAGAATAAAATTGCATCCTTTTCTCACACCTAATAAACTTACAATTGATAAAAGACTTATTATATTTCTTTAAATTACAAAAAATACAGGAACAAAAGGGAAGAAAGATCTTCACCGTCGGTCTGGGTTGGAAATCTCTGGATAAGGCCTCAGAAGCTCAGTCAACAAAATCAAAACTAGACAACTGGGATTTCACCAAAGTAAAAAGCTCTACACAGCAAAGGAAGCGATTAACAGAGGAGAGAGTCACTACCCAGGGGGACTTGCGAACCAGCTTCTGATAAAGGCTGGTTATTTAAAATGCACAAGGTACCCAGACAACCAATAACAATAGGATAGCTCAGTTCAAAAGGACACAAAGGACTTGAGCAGGCATTTCCCAAAAGAAGAGATATGGATGGCAAAGAGATGATGAAAAGTTGTCAAACATCTCTATTCAGTGAAATGCAAGTTGATATCACAGTGAATTGTCAGCCTACACCTGTTAAAACAGCTATCATAAAGAAGATGAATAACAATTATTGGTAAGGATGTGGAGAAAATGGAAACTTGTACATTGTTGGCGCAGATGTCAATTAGCACATCTACTTTGGACAATAGCATGAAAAGAAGGGAAAATTACCAATAGCTGTCCAAAGAAATCGAAACCATCACACTGAAGTGATACCTATATGTTCACTACAGCACTGTTCCCAATAGCTAACACATGGGTGCAAAGCCATTCTAGGATGAATGTATAGGCAAACATGAAGTAAATATACAATAAAGTACTATTCAGGCTTAGAAAGAAAATTTAATCCACAGTAACATTAGTAAACTGGTGATTATCAGAGTGAAAGGGAAGACTATGACCTTGTGACTCTGAGAAACTTAATTTTTAATTATTTATAATTTAATTTTATATATATATATATATATATATAATATTTTATAGTTTACAAAAACCCCAGCAACATATGGGATTTAATTATATAGTTGTATCATAATTTACCAACATTTATTTATTGTTGAGGTGAAGTTCAAATTTAGCATTTTTTTTAATTAAAAACAATTCTTGAGAAATAATATCACCAAGATGGCCTTGAACTTGTGATCCCCCTGCTTTAGCTTCCTGAGAGCTAGGACTCAGAAATGGGACACTACACCTGTTCTTTGAAGTTCAAATCTGAGTGACATTGAAACATGGAGCAGTTAAATGGACTCCTGTTGAATAGCAAAAGACCACTTAGCTGAATTACGTTCTACTGTTTACTGAATGCACATCATGAAGGTAATGAACGTCCATTCTTATCTGAGAAAAGTCTACAGGAATTACTGAAGATAGAGCCAGTTTCAACATGACAGGGTTGAGAAAGATGGAAGGAAATATGCAGCATAGAACCAGAACTTGTGTTTAGCCACCCAGAGTACAAATATGCTTCAGGTAGATGATCAGGAGACAGCAAGGGCAGGTGAGAGGCTGTGGCTGAACCACATTTTGCTAGTTCTTTGACAGGATCAAAATGTGCGACCATCTAATGATAAAGTGGATCTTCTGGTGAGATTACACATAGGTCGCATGGATCCCCAAAGCCATTTCAGGAGAAGCCAGAAATAGAACTAAAATTTTTTCAGGAAGAATCCTAAAATGATTCCCCTGTCTATGAAGTGGATCTTGGAGATAGACACAAACAACAACACCTTTGAGGATGCCACCTCATCAGAAACGTGGCCCCGGTTACAAGGGGAAGAAAGAAATGAAAAGAGTATGTCAACTCCTTCCCCCCTCCCCATACTTCCCTGTAAGGAGTAGGATGCTAAGCTACTCATTAGGAAAGATGCTCTCCCATTTATGAAAAAGGAAAGATGACTTGGAAGGCAGGACCTTTTAAACTATTTTTATTTAGGGTTCCTTAATGCCTCTACCTCTCTTCAGGGGTGTAGACAGGGGATGTAGATATCTTTAGACTTAGTTCTAGCTGGTTAGGGTCATTGAGTTCTTTGGGAAATGCCAATCTCAGTTGTCAGGATATCTAGCAGTCCAGCAGAAATAGCAGCCTTCTTTCTCTGTCTCCTTGAAGCATCTCCTTCTCTTCTCTGTGCTCTGGTATTTATACCCTCTCAGAGTCCTCAGAATTAAACTAACTGCAGCTGGCAGAGACCATGTCCCTCTCTGAGCAGTATGAGGCTGTTATCAGCTTTGGACAAACAAAAAACCAGTTCCATATCTCAAACTTGCAATTAAAACAAAAACCTGTTAACATAACATAACTGAGTTTTTAAAGAAGCCAAAACTTTCACTACAGTCCATGGATCAGTTTTGCTGGCAGAAGTCACAACTGTGGGCCCTGGAGATAGAGCCAGAAGACACAGAGGATGGCTCCGAGGGATTGGCATCTAATGGATTCCCCTCCCCCCCACCCCAGCAAGATCTCAGTATGCTGGGCACTACTGGGTCTTCCTCCCATCCTTCCCCTTGCTTGAATGGAAACGATGATAACTTACTGTATGTCAATTCCAACACTCTAGTTTGGGATTATTTAACTTATTTTCCAGTTTTACAGGCCCATGGATGGAGATTTTGCCCCAGATGGTTTATATCAAGATTATCATCCATGTGTGATTTAGAGAATAAAATTGTAGGTATTTTGAGTTGATGATATTCAGATGAGGTTTTTGAATTGCATTGATGCTATAATGGGTTGAGACTTTTGGAGATGCTGCGATTGGGTGAGTATCTTTAGCATGAAGAGTGGGTGTGAGGGTTTGGGTGGTCAGAAGACAGATGCTGGAAGGCTGAATAATTATTGTTAACACCGTTCATTGCTTAGCCCCTAGAATGTGTGTGTGTTTTGCTTTATGGGGCAAGAAAGCGATTTTCAGGTGTGGTTACATTGCACATGTTGAAATGACATAACTTACATTACCAAGGTGGACAACTGTCCCTAAAACAGGAAGGATATAAGGAGCAAAGGTCAGAGTAGCGAAGATGTATGTTGCTGGGTCTAAAGAAGCACAGGGAAGTCAGGGATCTAACTTGCCTCTGGCTGCTTGAGTAGACACCGGCTTTCCTCGAACATTCCCGAAGACGCCTTGTGTCTCACAATGGAGCTGTAACTTCTAGAATACATTTGTTTTGTGTTAAGCACCATTGTGTTTGTTACCATAGATATTTAATATACCTCGGGGTCTATACTTAGCAATCCTGGTTCTGAAGAGAACTGAACTCAATAGATGAAGACCAGAAGCCTCATATGCACTCAGGTGTTTCATTTAAACAACCTCCTGAAATAGTGGAGGAAATTCTACAGATAAGGGGAAAAGTCAAGTTCAGAACTGGGTAAAGTAGAATTTATGTAACCTCATTTCTTCTGCCTTTTCTTTTCATGTTCTCCTTCTCCCTTCCGCCTTGTCATAGATACTATCTAGGAAGAATCTAGGGCAAACAAGTCAGACACTTGCTTCCCTTATTGTATAAACCTCTGAGATTTTGACCTGGCTCTTCCCATCTGGAGACTATCCCATTATAAATGGATACACTTCTGGATAAGTATGTTTTATACTGCCACCACAAGGAGTATCCAAAAGGCTATGCTTTATGGGTTAGGTATGTTTTTATAATGCTCTATAATGGTTTAGATTACATTGTAGGCAAAGACAAATCCAAGTGCTATGCACTTCAGCAAGTGAACCAGAGCAATGAAT
Source organism: Acomys minous (assembly GCF_964271855.1). Lineage (NCBI taxonomy): Eukaryota > Metazoa > Chordata > Mammalia > Rodentia > Muridae > Acomys > Acomys minous. The sequence continues at coordinate 42,774,647 of NC_140489.1, read as the reverse complement.
TTCCTGAGAATAGCAGTCCTCAATCTATGGGTTGTGACCCATTTGGTGTCAAATGGCCTTTTCATACACATCAACAGGGACCATTAGAAAACACAGATATTTACATTGTGATTAATAATAGCAGCAAAATTATAGTTATGAAGTATCAAGAAAAATAATTTTATGCTTGGCGGGGGTGGAGGGTGGGGTCACCATAACATGAGGAACTGAATTACAGATTAGGAAGGTTGCCTTAGACGATGAACTATGTTAACAGTTGATAAGTCTCCATAGACCGCTTGCTAACAAATGAACTTAGCTCTTCATAAACAGCTTATCTACTTATTTTTTTTTCTTTTTTTTTTTTGGGAAAAGGCCAACAATGCCTTAGCCCCGGCTGGCTGCTATGCAAGGAATGGGGGCTTAGCTGAGCCTGGGTAAGCAGTGCACATCGCTTCTCCTCATGCTCAACCTGAAGCCATTCTACCACCTTCCCTTTACGCCTCAGCCCCAAATGCGGCAGTGCTGTGTTGGGAGGACATCCTGCAGAGGGATTCCTGTAGACTGGAGATGGTATCTTGTCATGTATTTGTCAGCTGGCCAGGGGATAACATCTAATAGAACAGCCAAAGCGATGTCATATACAAGCTGCCACTGAGGAGCAGCACCTCTGCAACTGGTAAATTGGATGCCATACTCATCGCTAGAGAAAGGTTGCTTGTCATCTCTCAGTCTGTGACCCTAACATCAATTGTTCAACACAAAACAAATACGTACAGCAGACACACAGTCCTTCTTCTTCCTTCACTGGAGAGTTCTTTTACTATTCCAAATGAAAATGTATTATCTAAATCTATATATGATATGTAATGTATTTTATATCACATATATGATATATAATAACAGATACATTATTATATATCATATATGTTATCATATGTATGATGTAAAATATACATTACGCATATCTCATCTCTATTTATGATATAGTGTAAAGAAGCATCAAAAAGGGGAAGCATTGAGCACACAGCTTGGGTGTTGGGTGGTCAATGAGTGCTGCTTCTGCTGTGTTGTTGCATCAGGAATGCTCTGGTCTCTGGGTAACTTGGAGTCTAATTGCGTGGCTGGGTTCTGAGCTTTTGTGGGAGGTCATGAGGTTAGTCAGTTAGTGGGTCAAGTAGTGTTTTGATGTTCCTGTGTTTTAGGTGATCCCTTTTGTTTGTAATGATAAAAGAGCTCTCTTAGTGGCAACCCAATAAAGTAAAAGGATGGTTTGTCTGTTAGATGTATTTGTTCTGTGTTGAACAACTGACCCCAAGATCTAAGACCATAGGTCCAGCTGTTGTTATGACAATAAGCATGAGTTCTTTTAAAGTCCCTCTGAGCAGAGTGTTATCTCTTTTGTTGTTTCTTTGTTTCTTTACAAGCTGGCATTTTCTTATGTTATCATATTTTCTTTTTTATAAATTTTTATTAAATCTATGAGAATTTCATGCAATATACTATTTCAGAGAGTGGCTAATGTACCAGACATCAAAACATTAAAGAAAAATTTCTCTTAATAGCGACCAGATGTCAATGGTTCCTAAGATATGTGGGACTTTGTGCCCACATCCTGTCCTGTATGTTGGGACTTTGTCTGGCTTGAATTTGTGCGCATGCTGTCACAGTCACTGTGAATTTTTATGCACATCTTTTCTGTTGTGTCTGGAGAACACGGTATCCTCTGTGTAGCCTTGGCTGTCCTGGACTCGCTTTGTAGACCAGGCAGGCCTTGAACTCACAGCGATCTGCCTGCCTCTGCCTCCCGAGTGCTGGGATTAAAGGTGTGCGCCACCACGCCCGGTTTGCAACCAATTAGCTTTTATGCTGAGTGGAAGCTCTTTGTTCTAGTTGCAAAGGGTAGCACTTGAGAGATAGTACAGTGTAGTGTTCACCTCAGGTTTTCACTCCACCATTTATTTGCTGTGTGCCTCAGTTTCCTCATCAATAAATTAGGCAGACCCATGGCATTGCTGCGAAGTGTTCTGACCATTGGATAATACTGGCCAACAGTTATGGAGATTATACTGTCTAGGAAGAAAATAGTGTAAAGTATTTTAAAACGCTTCTCATATACTGACTCATCTATCACAAAATCCCATCTGGTATGTACTGTTGTTTGTTCTTATTCTAAGGTCAACTGTTCAACATCACATGACTAGACAACAGCAAGGCCAAAGTTTCGAGCCAGGTGGAGTATCTACCATCACCTCCCTTGCTATGATGCAATGAAACGTTAATTCATCTTTCCCCTCCTCCTTTTCCTATCTTGCAGCTCCAGAGGAGCCAGGTTTCATTCCTCTGAGGTGAAATGCACTGGGTTAACCGAACCTAATACATTTGGATGAACAGCCAAGCCAGGATGCACCATGGCAGACAGAAGTAGGCCTGTTGCTCTTGGGCAGGTGGCTTCCAGCCCAGCATTCCGGGGGTCTCTGGAGTGTTAGGCAGCAGAGAGCCTGGACAGTTGGCTGTAGCTCAACTTGTTTCCACCAAGGGGATTCTAGAGACATCTCCCCATTGTCTGCTCTACCCCACAAACACTCTTTCAGAGTTTGTCTTTGGATGTCCTGGAGATGAAAGGGTAAGATTTAGGGGCATTGAGGGAGCTAGGGCTCCAAACCAGTGTACCACAGATAGGGTAGCTTAACAGGTATCCGCTCTCAAAAGGGAGTTAGGGCTCCAAACCAGTGTACCACAGATGGGGTAGCTTAACAGGTATCCGCTCTCAAAAGGATAATTTCTAAAATCAAGGAGTTGGTGGGGTTGCTTTGGGGTAAGCTTTCTATATATACTTGACCTTTACGTCTGTCTTCACACATATCGTAGGGTACTTCCTTTGTGTGAGTCTGTGTCCTCATCTCTTCTTAGAACCATGCCTTTTGTGGTTTCACCAATATTACTATACTTCCCTTTGTACAGGTCCCATGTCCAAGTACATCCTGGTGCACTGGGGGTCAGGTCTCACAGCATTTGGTGAGAGGTCACAATTTAGCTCCCATCAGGCACTTAAGAGCTATGCTAGTTACTAATTAGCGAATTTGCTATGTCAGCAATAAGAACTGTCCACTGTCACATTTAACACATATTTATCTTCCACTTAACTATTAAGAGCTACTTGAATGCTGAACATATGGGCAGTGGGACATTCTGTCTCCTCTGTGCCTTTCTACACCTGTGAAGGAACAGACCACTGGACACTTGATGATAAGTTACCACGGATCCATCCTTCATCTGCTCATGTGAATGTCTGGTTTCTCGGAAGCCTGTGCCTTACAGACTCCTGACTCCATCTCTGGTCCTGCCTCACTTTCAACAGCATTTGTGCTCCTCTGGGTGGGAAAAGCTTCTTCTTAAATGTGCACCTTGAAGAAATGGAGGCCCAGCTTGCTGAGCAGAGCTGCACGTGTGCACGTTTTCTGCTTGCCTGCTTTTCTGTCACCAGATTGCTCTGGGAGCAGTGATGCTCTTAATTAAGCTGAGATATGAGGTGCTTAAAATGCAAAATTCACAGGCAAGCTGGCTGATGCCTGAGGCTTGAAAAAGATGCCTTGACTTGTCAGAACTCTAGATGTATTGCACTGTAAATGTTCCCCAGTTCGGCAGGAGCTAGCTCACAGGACCAAAGAGTACGATCTATTAAAAATAAGGAATGGGGTTACATTCTTCTTCCTCTTCCCCAAGCCAGCTCTGTGTACCTGCTCTACCATAGGAGAGTAGAGAAGTCGAACATAGGCCTGGTTAATGAAAGAATGAATACAGCTCTGTGGAGAGAGCTCAGCTTATAAATTGCTTGCTGGGTCAGCATGAGGAGCTGAGTTTGATTCCTAGCACCCACAGAAGAACTGAACAGGGGTGTGTGTGTGTGCTTGCAATCCCAGTGCTGGGGCTGGTGAGGCAGACTATCTGGGGTCCAACGGCCAGCCAGCCAGGCCGATCTCTAGCTTCCCAGATGCTAGTGAGAGAAGCTGTGTCAAAAACCAAGGTGGGTGGCTCCTGAGGAATAACACCTGTAGTTGACCTCTAGACTACTATCTCTTCCTCCCTCCATCCCTCCCTCTTTCTCTCCCTCCCTCTGTCCTTCCCTCCTTGCTTCCTTCCCTCTATATATCCATATAAGCATCTCAGATGTGAGAGTCCTTGCACAGACAGCCCTTTCTGCCTAAGCCCCAGTGAAGCAGGTGCCGGCCAAGTGCCTGAAGCACCTTGGCTCTCTCCTTTCCCCTTGCTTCTCAAGAGAGCTGCATGTGTTTTCTCACCTGTGGTGCTTAGCTGCTTTGATGTTAGTGTTCATAGGACATTTGCTAGAACTCCAGGCTCCCTGAGATAATGATTCCTTTGTGACTCCGTAGCAGAATCTCCAAGCTGAAGGAACTCTATAAGACAGAAAAGAAAAAATGGTAGATGAAGTAGTTGGGGGCCCCAGTTACTCTCACACTGTCCATTTTTTTCTCTTGCTCACATCCAGTTAGACTGGACTGAGCATAACCTATGCTCGTCCCCCAGGGGTAGCTTTAGATCAGTAGTTTTCAACCTGTGGGTGGTGACCCATTTGGGGACGAAATGACCTCTTTTCACAGGGTCATCTAAGACCATCAGATTCGTAACAGTAGCAAAATGACAGTTATGAAGTAGCAAGGAAAATAATTTTATTGTTGGCGATCACCACAACATGAGGAACTATATTAAAGGGTCACAGTGTTAGGAAGGTTGAGAACCTCTGAGTCTAGATGAAGGTGAATCACTGACCGAGCCAATTATATCTTCTTCCTTTCTTTCCTTCCTCCTCCCCTCCCCCAACTGTCTCTTCTTCTTCCTTTCTACTGTCATCTATCTACCTATCTACCTAATTCTGTTCCCACTTTGGACAGACTTATAAGAAAATAGAGTCCACTCCAGTGAGTTGGCCAGGCAGTTGTTTTGGCTGATAGACATGAGCTCAGTTTCTCATGGTCTCTTAGTCTGAGTACATAACAATTCATGGCAACCCTAGATCTTTGTTAGAGTGTAGAGGGAGAGACTATATGCCCCTAATCCCCTTCTCTGTCCTAACTGTATCCTGGATCTACAAATACTGCTCTGCAGCCCTCCTCATGCTCAGCCCTGAGCCAAAGCCCCTTGTTCCACGTGTGCATTTTAGAGCACAGCTGACAGCTATCTTGGCATGACCTGGGTGAATGTTCTTTGTGAGTTAGCTGTAATGAGGATGCAGGCCTTGTGCACTTCTTGAGAAGATGAGCATTTGAATAGAGCAAAATGCCATTTATATCTCTGTGACAATGTTCATACTACTCAGGAAAGGAAGATTCTTCAGGCAGGGCATGGGGGAGTGCTATTGCTTCTCTGAAGCAGGGTAGAACACATGCTACAGACTAGGTCAGAGTGATTGCAGCACTGAGTGCTAAGTGACCATGGGCCACCCACCAGCCCACCACCAGTTTGCCACCAGCCCGCCCCAGCCTTCCACCAGCCCGCCACCAGCTGGGATTGGTCATTCTGTTTGTAGCTCTGCTTTTCTGTAGTCATAATAGATGCTGACCTGGTAGCTTTGAACCCACTCAGCCAAATCATTCTGTAAAACAGTTACTGATTGGTAAAGATGCACTACTCTCAGTAGAACAGTTTCTTGATTAATACCTCTCATTAGTGGCCAGAGAGATAGCTTGGTGAGTAAGATTGCTTGCTGTGCAAACACAGGGGCCTGAATACCTGGATTCAAACCACCAGCATTTACATAGAAAGCCATGCATGGCTGCACATGTACCTGATGGGCTTCCTGACACCAGCCCATCCCAGGATTCTTCTTTGGCACACATCTGGGTCATTTCCTGTTTTTGTCTGATGAATGAACTACTTACTCTCTAGTGGGCAACTGTTAGTTGAGCCAAGTGTTAGAATCTAGTGACTGAAGGGCTCCAATTACATGGGGCTCTGACATTTGGAAACTAAGGCTTCTTAACATTAATGAGGTTATATTCATTAAAAGGTAGATGGTGTTCTGGCAGTTTTCAAAATCAGGATACTTCATTCCTTAGGGTAGGCCTACTTTCTGGTGCTCAAAAATGAGCAATGGTGTGGAAAATTTAGGGTACTTAGAAGCCTAGGGGATAGTCAGGTTGCTTCTAATGGTATTTCACCCTGTGTTTGGCTAGAATACACTAATTATGTACTTCACATGTCTTTTCAGTGTCTGTATGTTGTCTTTCCTTTTCTCTTTCTTGTCTTTCCAGACAGGGTCTCCTCTGTGTAGCCTTGGCTGTCCTGTATTCCTTTTGTAGACCAGGCTGGCTGGCCTACACTCACAGAGATCTGACTGACCCTGCCTCCCAGAGTGCTGAGATTACAGGCATGCACCACAGCTGGCTGGCTGTATTTCTTTTCTTTTCTTTTCTTTTCTTTTCTTTTCTTTTCTTTTTAATTTGAGCAGAACTTGACCATCCAAATGGCAAGGCCAGGATCAATCAAAAAGACTTGCTCTATGTGGGTGCTTGTTCAGTGTGCTTGTAGCCTGGGCACACTGCCCTGAGATACAGGCTGCATACACCATAAGGTGGTGTATTGACCACATTTTCCCAGGCTTAACTTTGATGCTCTTCTGTTGTTCAGTGGCACATTAAGTAGCAGGCTGCTTTGGTTTTCAATGGAGATTTCTCCCTTTATTTTCCTCAGAGAAAACTGACAAATATCTAGTATCTTCCTTTGATCCATTTGGCAATAATGTGATGTTTATGTTTTGGCTTATTTTTATTTTTTAAACATACACATTTATATTATGACACATATATACAATAGATTACCTATAGCAAGAAGAACCATGACACAATCAGGAATTATGTAAATGTTACATTCTTAGTGTTTTGGCTATTTGTTTTGACAACTTTGAAGAAAACATCTTTCCTATCTTGGTGTATCTAAATAAGTAAGTATGTTAACCATATCTTTTAAAAACTATGTTTTTAGTATAGAATTGCATCACCAAACTTTCCTCCTAGCCCCTCATCTATCCTTTCTCCCAATTGTTTCATGCCCCCTTCACTCTCAAGTTGATAGCTTCTTTTTCTTAGATTATCATTGCTACACACACATACATAATTATGTTTGTGTATGCACAAGTATATAAATAGAAAAGCTAAGGAAAGTTCTGCTACTTGAGTGTGTATGATTTCAGGGTTGACTAGCCTACACTGGACAACCAATAACAGGTCTCATTTCTGAGAGAGTCGTTCTCTTCTTCCGGAAGTCACTAGTTGCCTGTAGGTCTTTGTCTAGAAGTGGGGCCCTTGAAAAGTTCCCTCTTTCACATCGATGTGATATTGCCACAGTTCTGGTCTTCTTTATGGAGCTACTTCCAGAGCAGGAAGTTTCACCAAGACTTCCATCCCCTCTTCCATGATGTTACCTGAGCCATCGATTAAGGCATATAAAGCCAGATAGACAGCAAACTTTTCCTGCGGCCCCGATGTATGGAAAAGAAATATAGTTCCTTCTCTATACACAGAACATTCTTGGCAAGGTCAGTAATAGGCTAGGGCCAAGGCCTTGGGTGCTTTTCCCCGAGGCCTTGATGTATGGGAATGAGCACAGTTCCTCCTCTAAAACCAGCAATGGCCTTGGGCCAGGGTGTTTGGGGAGCAGCTGCTGCTTCAGATCCTGAGAACCCAACCCTTCTCATTAGAAGAGGCTGTGGCTATCAGTCCCAGGGCTGCTGTATGCTTGATCTGTGATACCCTTGAGATACCCAGTGTTCCTTGTGTGCAGTGTTTATTAGCATCCTGCTGACGTTGTCCCAATGTATGGCAGTTTTTCATTGAAACTGTCCATTTTCCCTTTCAGAAGCACTATATATACACGAAGTTGTACTTCTTAATAAACTCACTAGTCTGAGCCATCAGCTTCTGTAAGAATTTCTGATCCCCAGATTTACTAGAGTTTTCTTTATCTTCTCATGTCCTGGTCATCATCTCCCTTAGGCCCTTGCCACTGAAAACAACTTGTTGGGCCAGGATACGCATGAGCCGTGATGTAGGTGTTTGGCTGGGGCAGGGCTGCCTACAGTCCTTTGATCTCTTCATTGTGTGCAGGTGTGGTTTTCTGTGACGAGGAGAATGAATCGCTATTCTACTTACATCTTGTTTTTCCATTGACTACTTAACCCAGAGCAATAGGTTTTGTTGTTTTTTGTTTTTTTAACTACATGAGTTCTCAAGGGACAGGGTAGAACATAAGTAGAACGTAAGTAAAGGGAAATTCAATCTCACACCTCTTGAAATGAGTATAGACCCTTTGATTTTGATAGGGTCCTCTGCCAAATTTGCCTTATTTAACAACAGATACATGTTTCTGTTTATTACATTGGAAATCCACAGTGTCACTTGCTATGGTTGTAGTATATAACTTGGAATTCTGTATGTGTGTACTTCGTTCACTCTCTCCACGAGGATGCAGACCATGTACTTTCTTCAGCCAAGGAAATTGTTCTTGAGTGCAAAATGCTGCGGATCTGGATGCCCAGGCTTTTCTTTCTCAGATATACACGGGATACGAGTTAAACTATCCCACAGCACAGCATGAGCATTGAATGAGCTGCTATTTCAGGGAGCTGGGACAGAACCTGGCATGCAGTAAATGATTTGTAAGTGGCTTAGCAAAACCAAGCGCATAATGTGATAAGGATGTAGATTAGAAATATACATTTTCACCTAGGTGGGATTAAAAGTGATCCAAAAGCTGTAGCAATGCTTGTTATACAACCATGAGGACCCGAGTTCTATCCCCAGTACCACCTAAGAGCCATGTATGATGCCATCTGTAATAACAGTACTGAGAAAGACAGGTGGATCCCTGGAACCCACTGACCAGTCAGCTTAGCCCAATTGGTGAGTTCCTGGTTTTTGGAGAGACCCTGCGTTTAGATTAATTATCTCCCTTCCCTTAATAACTTCCTTTCCCTCTATACCAAAGGCACCTTTATAGTTACCCGAGTTCTATAAGTACTCCAGTATAAACGCATGAACCTAAATATGCAATGCTAGGGTCCATGTGAGTGAGAATATGCCACCATTATTCTTCTCAGTCTAGGTGACTTCAAGCTACGTGTTTTACATCTTCATACCTGAAATTTTCATTTTTCTTCACATCTCAATAAAATTCGATTGCACATATATGCACCATCATTAGTTGATGGTCATCTACATTGATTTTACATTCTAGTTATTGTGAAGAGAAAGTCAGCATATCTGTAGTAGTAAGTAAAGTCTTTTGTGTTTATGCCTATGAGTTGTATAACTATGTCATGTGGCAGATCTTTTTCTTGTTCTGTGAGGAAACTCCATGCTGATTTCTATAGTGGCTGCACCAGTTTGCACTCTTACCAACAGTACATGAGGATTCACCTTTCCACACATCTTTGTTAACATGTCTTCTGGATATACTGGGCAGCCGTACTTGTGAATCCACAGAAGATGTGGCCAGGTGCACAAGACCTTCACAAGATCAAACCAGACAGGGTCCTTAGATGAATTTTTAATAAGAGTTTAGGTGGGTTTCTCCTTCCCATCCCTGCCAGGACAAACTCAGCAGCAGTGAGCTGAACATTGTCTGCTGTGCACTCCATCTTCTAGCCCACAGTTCGGCCTGCATTCCTGGAGGCCTCCTAGAACCAGGGACAACCAAGTGAGAGTGCCCTCACACCCAGTCCCCTGTCTGCTGGGGATAAAAATTGAAGTTTTAGCTAGAGAAATGAGACAACTAAAGGAGGCCAAAGGGATACAAATTGGAGAGGAAGAAGTCAAAGTATCTCTATTTTCAGATGATATGATAGTATGTATAAGTGACCCCAAAAATTTCCCAGTGAGCTTCTATAGCTGATGAACACCTTCAGCAGAGTGCCTGGATACAAAGTTAACTTAAAAAATCAGTAGCCTTCCTTTATACAAGTGATCAACAGGCTGAGGAAAAAATTAGGGAAACAACACCCTGCACAAAAACCACAGCTAATATAAAATATCTTCATGTAACTCTAACCAAGCAAACAAAAGACCTATATGACAAGAACTTCAAGTCTCTGAAGAAAGAAATTGAAGAAAATATCAGAAAATGGAAAGATCTCCCTTGATCATGTAGGATTAACATAGTAAAAAATGGCCACCTTACCAAAAGCAATCTACAGATTCAGTTCAATTCTTTACAGACCTTAAAAGAACAATTCTCAACTTCATAAAGAAAAACAAAATATCCAGGACGGCTAAAACAATTTTGTACAATAAAAGAACTTCTGGAAATATCTCCATCCCTGATCTCAAGCTGTGCTATAGAACAAAGTAATAAAAAAGGCCTGGTACTGCCATAAAAATAGGCTGGTTGATCAATGGAACTAAATTGAAGACCCATAAAGTAACCCAGACTCCTATGGACACTTGATTTTTGACAAAGAAGCCAAAATCATACAATGGACAAAAGATAGCATCTTCAACAAATGGTGCTGGTCTAACTGGATGTCTGCATGTAGAAGAATGCAAATATAGCCATATTTATCACCCTCCACAAAACACACATCCAAGTGGACCAAAGACCTCAAAATAAAACCAGATACACTAAATTTGAAAGATGAGAAAGTGGGGAATGGCCTTAAATGCATTGGCACAGGAGATAATTTCCTGAACAGAACACTAACAACTCAACAATTAATAGATCAACAATTAATAAATGGCACCTCATGAAACTGAAACGCTCCTGTAAGGCAAAGGGCACAGTCAAAAGGACAAAATGGCATCCTACAGAATGAAAAAATGTCTTCACTAACCCTAGATCTGACAGAGAGCTGATATCCAAAATATATAAAGAACTCAAGAAATTAGACACCAACAAACCAAATAACCCAATTTTAAAAATGGAGTATAGAACTAGGCAGGGAATTCTCAACAATCTGTAATGGCTGCTAAGTACTTAAAAATGACCAAAATCCTTAGCTATCAGGTAAATGCAAAGCAAAATGTCTCAGATTTAATTTTATACCCATTAGAACCTCAAGTGACATCTCATGCTGGCAAGGATGTGGAGAAAAGGAACACTCCTCATTGCTGGTAGGAATGCAATTACTTTGGAAATCATTCTGGTGCTTTCTCAGAAAATTGGGCATAGTACTACCTCAAGACTCAGCTGTACAACTCCTGGGCATATACCCAAAAGGTGCTTCACCATACCACAAGGATATTTGCTCAACTATGTTCATAGAAGCTTTATTCATAATATTCAGAAGGCCACCGTGAAATTTGTAAGAAAATGGATGGAACTAGAAAAGATTATCCTGAGTGAGGTAACCTAGACTCAGAAAAAACAAACATGCTATGTACTCACTTATAAGTGTATATTAGCCATAATGCACAGTATAACCATGTTACAATCCACAGACCCAAAGAAGCTAAGTAATAAGGTGGGTCCAAGGGAGGATGCTTGAATCTCATTGAGAAAGGGAAATAAAATAGACATTGGAGACGATAAAGGGAGGAAACTGAGTAGAATAGGGGATGAAGAGGGGAAAAGGAGCGATCAAGTGTGCAGATGATGGAAAGAATGAAAACTAGGAGAGAGAACTGGAATTAGTGAGATAGATGAGCTAGAAAGCTAAGATAATGGAAATTCCCAGGAATCTGGGAGGGTGAACCCATCTAAAACTCCTAGCATAGGGTATATGGAACCTGAAAAGGCCACCTCCTGTAAGCAGGCATGACTTCCAATGGAGGGATGAGGACACCCCAAGCCATCCACAAAACCTACATTTTTTTCCTGCATATAAAATGTGCAGGGATAAAGATGGAGTAGAAATTGAGGGAATGACCAACCAATGACTGGCCCAACCTGAGACCCATGCCATGAGAGAGAGCCCACGCCTGACACTATTAATGATATTTCTGCCATACTTGCAGGGAGGAGACTAGTATAACTCTAATCTAAGAGGATTCATCCAGCAGATGATAGGAAAAGATGTAGAGACCCATAGCCAAAGATTAGGCGGGGCTCAGGGAACGTTGTGGAAGAGGGGAAGGAAGGATTGAAGGAGCCAGTGAAGTCAAGGATACAGAATTGATTAACTTAGGCCCATAGGGGTCCACAGAGATTGAACCACCCACTAAAGAGCATGCATGGGAAGAACCTAGGTCCTCTACCCATTTGTAACCGATATACACCTTAATCCTCTTGTGAGACCCCTAACAGCAGGAACAAGGGATGTCTCTGACTCTGTTGCTTTCCTTTGAATCCATTCCCCCTAGCTGGCCTGCCTTGTCTAGCCCCAGTAGAAGATGCATCTAGCCCTACTGCAACTTGATATGACAAGATTGGTTGATATCCATAGGAGGGGAGGTGTAAGGGAAAGAGAGGTGAGGGGGGCTGGAAGGAGAGGAGGGAGGGGAAGCTCCAATTGGGATGTAATGTAGAGTAAACACACAAATTAATTAATGGAACAAAGAAATTTATATGGATACATAAAAACACAGTTATACAGTGTGTGAGATATCATGTGCCAGTGTGTAAGACGACTAATATAATTTTATCTTATATAGGAGACCTTTAATCCTATATGAGGGACGATCTGAGTATGGTCCCTTTCCATTCCCCTTTTCCTTTCCCTTTTTAAAATTCTCTTCACTTCCCTCTCTGCTCCCATTCCCTTCCCATTTCATTTTCTTGTCTCTCACTTCCTTTACCTTCTCTCCCTCCCCTCCCCTTCCTATTCCTTCCTTTGTCTCCTCTATCCCTCTTATTATTGCCATTTAGTTGAAGACTCTCAAATCCTCAAAGTATCCACATACACACTTCCAACAACATCTACTTTGCCTATTGGCTGTTAATGATGCCAGAATATGATTCCAAAGCTATTTAGTTATGTCTGTCAATTTTTTTTCAGGTATTCTGAGATGTTATTGTTTTTGCATGAAGCCTTCCCCATTGCAGACTTACACTTCATCACCATCCCGTGTGCTTCTATTTTGGGACAGGTTGAGAACATGGCAAGATATTTTTGTTCACCTTGCTGATCATGGGCAGCCACTGTTCATGCTCCTCTCATGATGTGGACAGGGTGAGCCAGCCTCCTTGACACCAATGGAGTCCTTTTTATGTTCCTGCTGAAGCACCTTATATAATATACTCTCCTGACATGGGTTTCTTTTTCTACTTCTGGTTTCCTCAGTCTCAGATCATCTCCACAGCTCCCAGGCCTGGGCTCTGTGGGAAGGTTGTGATTTGACCTCTGTACTTTTGGTCTCTAGGGAGGCAGGGAATTGCGGGAGAGATCCATGCCAATGAATTTGTCCCAGTGTTATTTTCCAGTTTTGTGACCCACATAACCAAATATCCAACCCCCAAATGAGATGTCAGAAGATTGACAGTTGTCTGGATTCATTCACCCACTTATGAACTATTTCTTAGGCCAACCATTGTACTGACCATTGGTGATAAAGCAACAATGTCTGGTCTCAGTGTGATTACAGTTTACTTGGGAGACAGGAATAACTTGAAAGCATATATTAGTGATGCTCTGAGAGTAAGAAAGGAAGGTTTGAGGTCCAAGAGATGGAGGCCAGGAAAATGTTCAGGGAAAGTCACTAGAATTTGAGGTAATAAAGGATGTTGGCCAGCAGAGAAGGTACGGAGGGAGACCCTGGTACAGGGACTGTCTGTCTCTTGCAATGTTACATTGTCAAGGAAATGGAAAGTTATCAATTGCAGGGCTAGAGGGACATTGAAGCCACAGAAGAAAGCAGGTTAGACAAGTTTATGAAGGGCCCTTTCTACTATGCCCAGTTTCAAAGAATTTTGGACAGTGACGACACTAGTGAGCGCATTTCGTGAGGGCAGGTGTGCACAAAGGTGAAGAGGAGCATGGGATGTGTGTACAGGGTGATGGATGGTGATCAATACTGGAAGGCAGTACAGGAGGTTTTAGGAAGACACCACATTACGGATGAGAGGAGAGCATAGACGTGAAAGCTTTTGATTCTTTCCTCGAAAGACTGATGCTATTCAGTGACCAAGCAAGGACACAGAGAGGGGCCACTGAGGGCTGTCTGGCTGCTGGTTTGAGAAAGGTATGGTTTGGTGTGCCTGGCTAGAAGACATGGTTGGAGAACTATTAAAATGAAAGATGGTTTCCATCTTGGATGTGTGGTTTTTGAACGCCTTGTGGGCTGGCCAAGAGAGGTGTTCATGACGACCCTAATCAACTGAATCACAGGAGGACAAAGAGGCTACAAACATGCCACAAGGTGGAGACAGCACACAGGTCAGTTGACGCCCTGACAGGAACTGCGGTCACGCAGGTGTCCTGTGAGAACAAGTGATAGGACTGTTTTTGATACAGATTCAAGCGATCTTAACATTTCTAAGATTGTTACAAATACATTGGCAAATAAAGAAGGCCCTTTGTTCTGTTTTGAGTTTGGCTTCAGAATGTGTAGGCTGAGGTGGTGAATGACATCTCAAGGTCCCTTCCCACACAGTGATGCTTCTGAGGTCTGTGAACAGGGGACGTAGGGGGGGGGCAAGGAGCTGTGAAGTGAGGCTCTGTCTTTCTTACAGTTTCAGCTGTAGGCCAGCGCAGAAATCAGTCTGAGCTGCAATAGCTGTCTCCTCTTCCCTCCCACCTCAGGCTCCTCTGAATTTGGAAATCATATCTTTCATTATCTAGGTCAAGGATTTGAGAAGAAAAGAACAAGCAGCTTGTTGCAAAACAGCATGTTCAGGTGGTTGTATTAATCCCCTAAACCACTCACCCGAAGAAAGCAGAAGATCAAAACAAAGAAAGTTCTCCTCAGCAGATGGCTCTCTATTTTTTCCCTATGTCCTTTAAACTTAGCTACTACAATCACTCTGGAACCCAACTAGACAGAACTCTTCAGTAACTAAGTGAGTGGCATTAACTACTTTTGTTGTCCCAGCTCTTCAGTCCTTCCCCACTCAGAACTAAATTCTTTAGATATTATTAGTGCTTCACTTTTTAAAATGTATTTATAGCCTGGTAAAAATCCTTTAAGTTCAGGGCTGACCAATTGCTATTGGACAAACGACTGGGGATGGGCTCTTCCTTGGGGAGGACCATGTCTCCTGCCCTCAGTCACATATAATTCTTTGTTTAGTATTGAGGAAGCATGCCTACTGATATTGTTGTTGTTCAAGTCTTGTTGAAGCACCCATGTTGATATGTATACATGTATGTATATATGTAGCAACGAAGAAGAAGAGCCCATAAATCTGAGAGAGAGAGAGAGAGAGAGCAAGGCAAGGTGATGCATGTGAGGGGCTGGAGGGAAGAAAAGGAAGAGGAGGAAATGATGCGATTATGTTATAATTTCAAAACTAAAAAGTATTATCAATTAAAAAGAAACGTAAAGAAACCAATGATTTATCATCAAATGAACGGATTAATAAAATATGATGTGTCCAAAAGAGAGATTAATTTTAACCTTAAAAAGTAAATTCTCACACAAGCTACAACAGTGATGAACTTCAAAGGCACAGTACAAAGTTGAATAAACCATTTGCAAAACAGCAAACACTGCGACTCCTCACATACTTGTGCCTAATGTAGGTCAAGTTACCATGATACAAGTGGAATAGTGATGCTGGAGGCTGGAGTGAGGAGGTAGGGTGAATTACAGGTTAATATACAATAAGAAGCTTCAGCTGAGGATGGTGAAGAAGTTCTGACAATGACTAGTGGCAATACCGCACAGCAGTGCAAGTGTAACTTACACCATCCAACAATAAACCTAAAAGGGGTTTCTAAAAGCGTATATATAAAGAAAAGCTGACTGTGGTGGTGCACACATGCTACTCAAGAGGCTAAGGCCAGATGATTGCTGTCAGTTGGGCACCAGCCTGGGCTACAGAGTTAACCTCTGTCTCAAAAATGTAAAGGAAAAAAAATACTTATGGGAAGCAGAACTGATTGACTAATAAGGCACTCATCCGCAGGAGACAGTGTAGAGGATAGTACAAGAAAACTTCTTCCATACTAGTAGCCAAAGATTCAGAATTTAGAGTGTGTTTAAAATGAATTACAAATACTTATCTACATAATAAAATTCAATGTTGCAAGTATACTTGAATTTGTTTTCACCCTTGTCATCTAATGGGCGTGTATGTTGATACAATGTTTTGCATAGCAAAGTGAAACCATTAAAGATGCACAAGACTCTCTTTCCCTAGATGGCTTAACAATCCTATGTCTCTGGAATTTATGTTAAAGAAATGGTCTGAAAAAGAAAGCCCACATGGGGATTCCAGTGCAATTTAATGAAGAACAATAGGGAAGTGTTTAAACTGCCCAGATGAGTCCAAATTTGATTTTTTGCAATTTATGGGACTTTGATTCAACATAGCATTCAGGATGTTTAACATTTGTAACCATAAAGATTATATGGAAATGGAAATTGGTTGATCAGAAGGAAAAAAGTGACATAGAACACATGGAGATAAATACACAATGAAATGAAATTCCCTTTAGTTTAGCACAGGGCTGCAGCCTGACAAATTCTTAACAAATTAAAAAACATCAGGAGTCACAAATGCAGGATTTACACCTTACCTACAGTGCATGCTAGCTCACCGCTGGGCACACTACAGTAGAGAGTCAGTTACTTTTCTGTCCTTCGATTTTGCTGCCTGGGAGCTGTGGCTCACTGCCACCGCCCAGCAAAACAAGGAAAAGTTGCCAATAGTTTGCAATGTTGGAAGCAGGTGGTGAGGCCCATACCTTGCTGTATTAGTCTGTTAGGGCTACTGTCAAAGTACCACAGACTGTGCATGGCTTCTGCGAAAGGCGGTTTCGTGCAAGATTGGCTTATGCGAGTGTGGAGGCTGAGATAGCCCATATTGTGCCATCTCCAAGCTGGTGAGCTGGGGAAGCTGGTGGTATGACTCAGTCAGGCTCCGAAGGCCTAAGAACCAGATCTGATAAGGACTGTGTCCCTTCAAAAGCTTCGGAGCTCCGCAGCCTACAGCAGGAGTTTCTGTTACTGTTGTTGTTGTTTTCTTTGGTGGAAGGAGGAGGTTACAAGGATAAAGGGTGGATATAGAGGGACAGGGAGATCAGTGGGATTGGGGTGTATGATAGGCAATTCACAAAGAATTAAAAAGTATATATATATATATATATATATATATATATATATATATATATATATATATATATATATATTCCAGAACTCAGGATGTGAAAAGATGGATAAGACAGAGAGCAAATGTGCATTTTAATGTCTTTTTTTCCCCTGTTCAGGGCCTTGGCAGATTAGGTGAGCCACTCATGGGGGTGGGGTTCAGCCTTCCTGATTCAGCCTAAAAACTCATATGCTCTTTTTCTTCTGCAACAAGGTTACGCATGAGATCGACCATTGTCCATCCACCTGGACAAACATTTCAGTAAAAACCATCACAAGGCTGAGCCTGTAACCAAGAGAGCAACTAAACAAGGGCCAGTGTTTAATCCCTAGAGCTGCAGACACCCATGAGTGCAAGCCTCGGGGACTGTTATCCGAGAAGTAATGTAAGGAACCCGAGCTCAGGCTGAACGGTGACTCCTCCACTGCCTTTGCCCTGGGATTATAGCAGGATTTCAGCTGAACAATGATGCTTCAGAGCTATTCGAGTCATTGTCTCTAGTCAGGTGGTGGACTTCTCTTTTTGTGAAGGAAAGTGCTGACCTTGGCAGGGCTGGTATTATTTTGCTTTATTTTAACTCTACTGTTATATGCTTGGAGACATGATAACTTTTAGATTCTTGATTCTCCTTTCCTCTTCCTTCCCCTCCCATTTCTCCCATCTCTCTCCTCCCCTCCTCCTCTCTCCCTCCCTTCTCCTCCTCTCTTCCTTGTATTCTCCCCTTCTTTGTATTCTTTTAACCTCTACCATGTGCACGGGTGCAGTTTCCTGCTTATAGACAGGGAGACTTCCTTCAGACACGCTAGCCCGAGGGATCCAACACAGGACAAAGAACATAAACTCTGAAGCCTTGTAGGCATATTTTGAATGAAGCTCTGGGTCTGAAAGAAATCAGCTAGATACCCAACTATAACCCAGGGCTCGCTACCTTTTGTAGCTGGGTTAATAATGAAGCAGGATCATTTGGAATTGCTTAAAGGGTGCTTCTTGAGAAGGATCTAGCACACCATTCAGGCCATTATGGTAGTTAGCAACCTATCTTTCTTGAATGGAATCCCTCAGGCCCAGTCAGTGTGTTTGGGGGGCAGCCTGTAATTACCGTGCCATTTCTAGGTTCACTAGAACAAATAATGAGGGACTTGGTGGCTTGCATAAGAGAAATGCACTCATAGACTTAAGGCTGAACAGAGATCACACACCAGCAAGGTTGATTTCTTCTGAGGCTTGTTAGCTTAATGGGCATGTAACTGTGCTTTGGTTTTCTTTTACCTTGTCTCTGGGTACCAGTTTTGTCTTCTTGGGAGGAGACTAACTCCCACCTTCTGGCTTACTGCTGTTGTCATCTCTTTGGACACACACCATGTCCAGATATGCTTATAATTAAAAAGTCTTGGGATTTAGATTTCAACATACGATTTTTTTTTTTTCAAAGGAAGGGTTTATTTCAGCTTACGGCAGGGAAAGGTTGGTGGCATGGAGGTGGCTTCTTGATGGCAGATGTGTGGGTCTCAGACTCCTCATCTCACATAATTTTAACATGTATATAACGGATGAGGAAGCTTCAGCCTTTGAATTTCGAGGGCACAATCTCAGCCCGTAGCCTACTACTCTCTACTTCATTCTTAATAGATCTTAAGGATCTTATAGAATTGTTTACAAGGCGGAGCTAAGATCCTTTCTAAGCTCTTGTTCTCAACACGTCAAAGTTTGCTCCTCCTACCTTGTGAATTGTATTTCTTACATATTCTGGAGGTTTGAGCTGTAATTAAAAAAAAAAAATACAAGCGTCGAAAAAACATACAGAAATTCCAAGTATTCTGTGTATATGCTGTTAAATGTGTTATTCACTCATTTGATTGTTTACTCACAATGATAATGTGAGTAATGTCTGCACTGATCTTCTGAGCTTTCAGGATGTTCCAGACATGGCCACAGGCTTTTAGAGAAAATTACACAGAGGACTGGGAGTGCCGCTTAGCAGGGCCAGTTCCCTACCAGTGTGCAGAAGTCTGAGAGTCCCAACCACATGGACATGGTGTGGTGGCATTGAGAGGCAGTCAGGAGGTTCCGAAGTTCAAGATCAACCACATAGCAAGGTCAATACCAGTCTTGGCTACATGAGACATGCCTTCAAAAAGAACACAACACTTAGTGTTTGCCTTTGAGAGTTCAGAGTCTAGAGGGATGGAATGAGGCAGAAAGGGAAGGAGGGACCCAGAAATAGGTGGGTCTTAAACACTGTAAATGCATAGTAGAGAAATAGAAAAAGATACTATACTAAGTTCAAATAATAGAGTGTTGTTATGGTGCCAGAAATGGGGTTGGGATAGTTCTTGTGCTGTGAGAAGAGGGTTAAGTTTGATGAGATAGAGTTTAGTTACTCATTATGTTAGAATGAAACTGATCTTTTTATGCTTTTTATGACAGTTATAACCTGAGGTCAGGTAATCTGAAATTGGAGCCATCTACACTTGGTTAATTTAAGGCTCCTCTGTAATTCAAGTATGAGCTATTAATACTCATTAATTCAACTTACTTTATAGATAGTAAAACTTCAGAAACCAGGTTTCGTCACTTTGAAGCCACACATCAAGTGCTCAAGAATTAAAATATTATAAGAATATTAAGGCAATAACCACTAAATACAAATATAAAAATGTGCGGAGGATATTGTAATATGTAGAACAGGAGTACTGGGAAGGAAGCATTAGTAAATTAACATGGAATCACAAGGAATTAATATTCCTTAAGTCAGACAAATTCCTTACGTAGTTTTGAGTTTATGGCCTCCAAGTGGATTTTGAGGGGATATGAGTCAGACAAATCATATATATATATATACTGTTGGCCATCTTTTGGGGAACAATGAAAGAGTACAGCGTCTCATATACAAAAGAGAATGAGCTACAGTGAGCTCCTATATTATCAAAAGAGAGTATACAGGTGACACCAGGAACAAGGACCTCTGGGGTGTTTTAAGGTGAAGGAGTGTGTGTGGTATAGTCACTGTCCTCAGTGGCTTCATGAAGATGCTAGGCATGGGTAGGTATTTGATTTTGAATGGTTTTTCCTTTGAGATAGGGTCTAGTGTAGCCCAGGACACACTTGAACTTGCTACGTCACCAAGGACGATCTTGAACTGCAATGTTCTTGCCTTCACCTCTCGAGTGCTGGATTTACAGTAGAATTATGAAGTGCTGGAGACTGAACCTGGAGCTTCATGCAAGCAAGGCCATCACCAGTTTATCAGATGAACCACATGGCTAGTCCTTAAATGAATTTTTGAAGTGCTCCTTTAACCCTATAATTGAAAAGAGCCTGCCAATCACTTCTTCTGAGTCTTAGAAACTTCTGAGGAATTGTGGGCGACTCTGAAAGCATGAGTTGTTCACAAAGTCCACAATTATGAATAGTAATTGTTATCTTTAAAGCCAGCTGTGGTCTTCTATAGTAGGAAACGTCCTCAAGCTCACCTTTGAATCGATCTCTTCCCCAGTGGCACCCGGAGATGCCTAGGCTTGCTCTTTTACCTTTCAAGAACAATCTCACATAAGAAAAGCAGTTTCTATTTTAGTGCAGACTCTGGAAATAGGTACCCATAGAGGACAGCACGGGGTATGGGTTGTTGAGGGGGACTCTGGCCCTGGCTTGTTTCTCATTTGATTTCTGTGAGCAGTGGACAACGTCCCTATGAAACATCACTGAGTTTGTGTTTGTTTACTCATGCCACGCTGAAGCTGATTGGATGTTGGCAAAATATTTTGGGCACCTTGGGAAAGTGGCATTGTTTGTGTTCAAAATATTACTAAATGTGTTGTTTGCCAAATACTTCAGAGAAAGGTTCAGCTGACTTTCTTTGGTTTGCTGATTTAGAAGCTTTTTCTTCAAAGTAGAAGCGATGATTCTTTTGCTTAAATGTAGCACTGGGCACAGATACAATTTTTCTAGCATATTTTTGGCTTCTAATACTCTACATCAGCTATTCAGCAATTTGGCATTCTCGATGGTTTTGTTTTTCCCTAATGCAAGATGTTATTTGCTAAGCACTCTTCCTCCTAGTAAAAATACAGTTACCTTTAGGAATGTTTGTGCTACTGGCGATGAAAAGGAGCTAGTTTCACTAATAGCCAGGAGGATGGGAGAGCTGATATTACAAGTTTTGATTACTCCTAGCTTCAAAGAAGACAAAGAGCAAACAGATAAGAACATGTTATTTCCCAACTTTGGAAATGTTTTATACCCTGCTTGTACCTATATTTAGTAGTGGGCTGAGTACATTTTTTCACAACATTAATGTGTAATTTTTATGCAGTAGGACATAGTATCTTCTGTATGTTTCTTCACCATTCTTTCATTTTGTTGTCCAAATGATCTTCATATTTAATAACTTAGTGCTTCCACTTAGATAACGCTGTTCTCATGAGTGGTCAGTGGGCATTTAGCTTTAAAATGGTAAATTCGGAATTCATCATTTAATATCTGACTAGACTCAATCACTATTGAATATTTGCTGTATATTAAACTTATTCTAAAGAAGTAGATTCCTATATTGACCATAAAATTTATAACTATTGGCAGTTGTGAAATGTCATAAATACATACTGAGGGATGATTTTTTTCAATCCCTTAGCAGCTGTTAACTGCAATAATCGCCTCAGTAATAGGTGTTGCCTATAAATGACCTACTCAGGGATTTTGGTTAGTTTGATTTGCTGTAGGTTTTGTGCTGGTAACCTCAGCTTCTCTGAATGCATGTGTGTGCTAGCCATGTTTTGTCCAGAAGGCAGCATTTTAGTTCTCCCATCTTCCAGTTCTTATATTCTTTCCACATCTTCTTCAGCAGTGTTTTCTGAGCCTTGGCAGGGGATTGCTGGCATTTATATAGCTGTGTCAGCACTTGCCTCTTACTTTCAGCATTCTGACCAGTGTGATTTGACAATATACAGTATTTTTCGGACCATACGATGCACTGTCCCCCCCAAATGGGGGGAGGGGCAGAAATTATGGTGCACTTTATGGTCCAATTGCTATTTTTACTGTTTTTCTTGTTTTACTGCTTTAAAAACTGGGTGTGTCTTATGGTCAGGTACATCTGAAAAATACAGTAACTATAGAGCAAAATAACAATGGCAACTTATATGTGCTATGGGGGGGGGTACTGAGAGATTTGTAGGGGGAGACAGGGCTGATATATCATATTTCATTGTACACAAGTTTGAATTTATCAAAGAAGAAATACAATTAAAGAAATATAATCACCATAAAATTAAAATATTAAATATTTATATAAATATGTAAAATATTATAAATAATGTAATTTACTAATTGCCCTTAGATCTGTTAACAACCTCCATTTCCTACAATTTTTTTAAAATGACGAATACAGGAGAATTCCAAGGACTGGTAGACTTCTCAATATATCAAGCCTCCAGCTGCTCCCAGACCAGCTGCTGCAGTGCCTGTAACATTTCCTTACCTAAAGACCATTGATCCACCTAAACATGCTTATCAGTTACTATTTTAATGGTAGGGAAGTTGGTACTCTATCAGCAGTGGCCTTCCTCATAAATTTGGAGAGCCAACCTCTGTTGTGCCTTGCTTATGAACAGCCTGAACTGTCTTTGATAACATGTTTAAATACCTTAATCAATAACATCTTCTATCTGATGGTTGTGCCTGAAGTTGGAAGAATGCTAATCCTTGTTTCCCTTAATTGCAATAGTAAATTCATGGTTATATATGATACATATGGCCTTATTCTTCCTAACCTCCTGGTTTTATACATTTGATCCACTTTAGACTTTGTTTTACTTGAGATAATGTCCCAATTCCTGGGATATATGTAGATACCTTTTGAAGTGGCAAAGTTGGATTCTAAGAATCCTGTGGCATTATTGTTACATCTGCTTCGGTATCCACTAAACCTTCAATCTCAACTCCATCTAACTGTAATTTTAACTTTGGTCTCTTATCATTTATAGCAGTTTTCCAAAATATCTGTTTTCTGGGTATTTTCAGAACCCCTTGTTTTATCTATTGGAGCTGCACTATCTCTGCTAAATGGTTTAGTTGAGTTTAGAGGAGCATTGTCTGTCATATCAGGCTTTGATTTTCCTAATTGCTGTCTAAGACAGTCTCTCCCTGGCTGACAGGGCATGAATGGCTCATATTACTTGTGGGCCTGGAGCAAGTCATAGGCTGTTTTACAGTTGTAGGGAGCTTCACTGAGTATCTCTAAGTGATCTACATTCATAAGTCCTGTGTCTGCCCTTTCCACATCTTTTCCATATCCTAGGAAGCTTTCTCCTAGATTATTATCCTTATGAACTATTTGTCTACAGTCCTTCAGGAAGTGATCTGGTTTTCCACATTCAAAGCATTGGACATTCTGAGCTCTCATACCCTTTGCAATTGCCTGTCCAATCACAGGTGAATTGTAAGCATTAGATCCAATATCCACAGTAATTTTAATCCATTCATGAATCAGTGAGGATCTGGCCTGTTAAGGTCTGATAGGCTTTTTGTACTCAGCATTAGAATTCTCAAATGCTAAAGATTCAATTAAAATGTCTCTAGCATCTGGATATGACATTGTTTTATTTGTAGCTGAAATTAATTTTTGTAAAATGTCAGCTTAAGTCTGAACCTTGGGTTATCTTTGTAAATGATTCCAATAGTTTCCCCTTTTGTTCAACCTGGTCCCAAGCATACAATGCTACTGTACAACACTGCTCTAAGGTGGCTTCATTAAACATAATCTGTACTCTTAATTTTACACGCTGACCTTCACCTTTCAATATCAATACCAATGCCTCCTGTCTGATTACATTGCTCCATAGCTGAAGCCTCACCTTCCCACCACATTATCCATTGTAGTTGAGGGCCAGGTTCTAGGATAGTTGACATCAGATCTTTCCAATCTTTTGCAATCATATGATTATTGATGGCCCAGTTATTAAGTGTCTGTCTCACATAAGGTGAATGCATATCACAAGCTATAATTGCTTCTTTAAATATTTTCATATCTAGCATCTCTATGGGCTTCCATCCAAATTCTTCATGACCTTGTGGATTTCTCTTATATGGAGCTATTTCTTTTACTATAACTGAAAAAAAAATCATTATGGGTTTTCTTATGTGCTTAGATTGCCATTCTGCAGCTGTGTCATAAGATGGCACTGTAGGCTTTCCATTGGATTCTTCTGAAAATTCTTTATTTTGATTTGAAGAATCCTCTAATTTAGCATTACACCTCTCAGCCCTCTCCTTATCCAAGTCTGCTTTATTCTGAACTTTCTCAGAGTGGGCACAGAAAACTGTGATCAATATTGAGTATATTGTAACTAGAGTTACAGTGAAAACAACTAAAACAAAACTTTTTGCTATAATGTTTTCCACTTTTTCCACATGGAAAATATTTTCTTTTTAATTTTACTAACTCTCTCCTTCCTTCAGAGACTTAACCTTTTATGCACATTTACAAAACATCTTTACTTATTTCTCTTTTTCTCTCCTTCCTTTGGAGACTTTATTATGTATGCCTACAGAACATTCTTACTTATTACTCTTTCTCTCTCTTTTCTTCAGACACTTTCCTTTTTTATATTCAAACTCAATGTTTCCTTTCTATGACTATATTCAGTTTCTTTACTTTCTTTAGCATTAATGCACCTTTCAAAACATTTCTGTGTATTTCTCTTTCTCCTTCCTTTGGATACTACTTCCTATGCTCATTTCTTTCTTTCTTTCTTTTTTTATGGCTTTCTAACTTTATATCTTTTTCTGCATTTAATTTTCACCAAATTCTTTTCTCTGGGGATTGCCAATTTCAAGCATACATTACTGGTTCCATGTCAGCTTTCCAGTTATGTTGCAGCTCTGGGAAGGAGCTAGGCCCAGGCAGTGGCAGGGACTCCTCATGCTGGCATGTGGCAATAGTAGCATGCTCCAAGCCACAGGACAAGTGCTTCTCTCAGTCTGCCATCTGCTGTGCCACTTCCGCTGCTTCTTAGTGGTCTGGCTTCACACTCATTGGAAGTCCTTACTACAAGCTCTGGGTCTCTGTTTCTGCTGCCCAGCCAATCCACTCCTGGCTCTAGCCACTGCAGATAGCCCCAAGGCTCACTATGACCATAGAGCGCTCATAAGCCTGTGTCCAGAGCTTGTCTAGGGCCCTAACCTTGGATCTTATGCTCCATGTTGATATGCTGATTGTTATAAGAGCCTGGTGACCTGCCAGCCATAAAAATAAAGACACCAAGACCCTTTAATATCTAAAAGCTTAGGCCTTAGCTAGGCAGACTCTCAACTAGCCCATCTAAGTTGACCACCTAGCCCCAGAAGTTTATACCTTTCAGGCCCATAGTCATGTCTATCTCCTCCCATGTCTCTAGAGAAAAGGCCTCCTCTTTCTTCCCACAGACCCTTTTTTTTTCTGGATGTCTTGCTTTTTAATTCCTGCCCTAGATATTGACCATCAGCTTTTAATAACAACCAATCAGCACTGAGATACTTCTGATACAACTCTTAAACAATCTAGGAGTAGAGGACAGTGTGCCCTTTTCTTTAGGCTACAATATGAATAAACACCATATCTACAATCTTCAACATCATTCTTTTGTCTATGCACTTGCACAATTGTCCTATACAGCTTCCTGGATAAATACCCCCTCCCCAAATTTTAAAGACTTCACCTCAAATAACCTTTTGATAACCTACAGATGGACACTCCTAGGTATTATGAAAAATGATGTTCCTGTTCTCTAAATAGTCCCACTTTAAAAATCACAATTGCCCTCTGAAATGATGATTTTTAAGATCCCATTAAATAAATGTTGAGTGTTTGGAAAGCTAAGCCTTTCTATTTCATAATCTCCAAAGCACACATTTAAAATCTATCCATAATTTACTGGTGTGCAGTATTGTTTTGGGCTTGTGGCGGATAAAAAGTCTTGGATTTTAGAGAGCTTTTGATTAACTTAGAAAGATAAGAAATCTATTTCAGAAGGCAACTTGATTAGATATCAAAATAAGTGTTTGGAGCCTTGAGACACAGAATGCCACAAGATAGGATGAGAAGTTGTGATTGTTGGAGTTCAGAGGTGAGCTAGAAGCCACAGTATATAGTGTAAGGTGAGATCCCAGATCCTCAACGATCCAGGAAGAATTGTGGGCATGGGAATCCTTCCAGATAGTATGGGGTGAGCAGAAGAGAGCAAGGCAAGTAGAGTGGCCAGGAGGAAGGACCTGTCTCAGATAGAAGTACATAGGCAAGGATGGCAGTAGCATCACATGTGGGCACCTTGCTAAGAAAAGCCTTAGTTATGTGAACAGTCTCTCTATTCTTTGAATACTAGAGGATCTTAGAATTGATTATGTGTACTACAAAGTGTAGTCATTGATCAATGAGAGGATTGTGTTCTCTAACATCTAGCATGGAATAACAGCTCTCTTTTCACGCATGTAGTTCAAAAGATACCTAATGCAGTATGTTTTCCAGAATGTATTTCTGGGAGGTGCCATACAGCTCTCAACTATGTTTGGGATAGTGCATATTTGGTTACATCCTTTGTCAGGTTACCATGATGGAGCTATTGAAGATGTTGGTACAGTTCTGCAATAGAGGTTTATCAGCTCTAAGAAGATATTTATTACTTTCTCTTCACAATCTCTTGACATCACTCTGGCACTGGTATTGATAAGGAACAGTGTTGGTAAGAAGATGCCCTGAACTAACTTATCTAAAGGTGTTGCATGAGTCCATCAGCTCATTAATTTATTCATTAATGTACAAACCAACTACTTATGATCTCTTCTAACACCTGTGAGTACGCCCCTACTAAGTGTTTTCCTAAATATAAATGAAAGATTTGTCATTTAATACTTCAAAATAATTATTTAAAAGATAACTACCAAATGTAGACTTGATCCTCAGAAATCTTACTGTGCCAACTCTCAAGTAGTGGTGGAGAGACAGAAGATTCTAGTATCTCATAAGAAGTCTCCAGAACCTAGCAACCAACGCTTGCCCAGAGCATTTCCGAAGGAGTGTCTGGCTGTCTGCTAGGATTGTTGGTCTCTGAATGCCTAGCATGGGGCCTGGGCACAGAGTTTCATGTTTATTGGACTAAGAAAAGCTGAGAGATGTGAACTGGCTAGCAAAATAGAAACTTCTTGCTTAGGAGGCTCTGTTCACCATTAAACACAGTGAGCACTGCAAGTGCGCATGTGTGTGCACATGCATGTGTGTGCATGCACACACTCACAGACACACAGGTTCTTACACATAGAAATTCCTTAAAAAGAAAAATAAGAAAACAGAATATATATGTAAAGTAAAACACCCGTAGGTTAAAAAATGTGCAGACAAAACATGATCAACAAAAGTCATTGAAAAATAACATTGAGTTCATTTTGTCCTGGCCACCTGCTATGGGTCCAGGGCCTGCCCTTAAGTATAATTTGCAGACCCAGTGAGACTGTTAGAGGGAACTAAGTTTTCTTTTGCTAACATTTGTCAACTGAGAGAGCTTCTAGGCTAGGGATGGGGCTTCATAACTAGACAGTGCTCAAAAAATGAGAGACCATGGAACACATCCCTTCACATCCCTTCCCTCTTGTCTCAAGGAGCTCTATGGTGGAGGCAGAAAGACTGTAAGAGATGGAAGACATCAAGTACACCAGGCCTTTCTAGACACAACAGGACAGAGCACATATGGTGTCACAGAGACTGTGGAAGCATGCGTAAGGCTTGCACAAGTGTAAGCCAGATGGGGACCCAGATCTGAGAGAAGTGAGCACAAGTCCCCATGAATGTTCTTAACTCATGAAAGTCTGGATAGATTTTGGTCTAGAAAGTACCGCTGTCTGATGCTCCTTCTTGACTTGAACTTGGAGTGAAACAGGAAAGTGATAACATAAATTTCTTCATTGGAATTCTTGTGGGAGTGTGGGGCCCACAGGAATTGTACATCCATCAGGCATTTTTCAGCCCAGAAGTAAGTAACTGACGGCATCTACATACTGTGAGGACTATAGGTGGAAGATGTAAAAAGGAGCAAACAGAGGTCAGAGGTGAGTAGGCAGCTTCAAGATTCTTCTGCCCACAAGCACTTCTGCCTGGACACTCAGCATAGAAACAACAAACCTGGTCTAAAGCCTTGAACTTGTTCAATCCATCTGACCCCAGAAGCTAAGCAGGACTGGGCCTGTTGATACTTGGAGGAGAGAAATCGATACACTCTTCCCAGGGCAGGAGTGGGCTGTGTCTTCCTGACGGCCTGCTTTTTATGCCTGCCCCTTCCATTGATATCTCAGTGGCATTCTCAATAGAAAGTTGCCTTGTGAGTATGCTGTGCATCCTGTTCTTCCACACACCCTACTCAACCCTCTTCCTAGAGCACTTTCTCTTGGGCTTATCTCTCTTTTCTCTAAATTATAGTGTTTTTAAAAATCATTGAGAGCTGTTTTAAGAAGTGGGTTCCAGAGTCCATTTTGTATATGCCAAACCTCTGCCATAGCAATTTCCTCAGCTCCAGCCAAGGCATGCTTGGAAGGGGAGGGGAGTCAAATGGGATTTCCTGGTCATGATAATTTTTTCTCACAGTCAATAACCCCACTTGGCTTCATCTATTTCACTCATTTAATGAGGCAGAGATGGGCAAGAAACAGTGGGTGATGTAAACATGCTGAGTTCAGATGCTTGAAGAGAGTCTCCCATCCCCCAGTAAAATGAATCTGGATTGTTCTCAGAATTAGCAAAGTTGTAAAGAATGACATGAAAAAATAGCAGATGCTTGGTAGCTTAACAGTAAAATTTATTGGTCCACTGTTCTGAAGGCTAGAAGTTCAAGATCAAGGTGTCAGGAGGTTTCTTTGGCTCTCATATCACACATGTACACGTGATCCTGGAGTTTCAGCAGATAGCCACCCTTCTGACCTCATTTAAACTTGAGGTCATTTAAACTCATTTAAGCTATTTCTTTTGAAGTCTGTCTCCAAAAGCAATCACATCTTAAGGTTCTGAGAGTTGAGATTTCAGGCCATGAATCTAGGGCAGGGGACATGAAGATGGGCTTGGGGGGGGGGTGGCTATACAGCTTTATAGCATCTAGACTCATACCATTTGTCCTGCTTTCATTTACAGTGAAGAGATGTGGGAAGCTCACTAAACAACTGCTTTCACATACTGAAACTTTGCCATGTTGGGCTTCTCAAAGCAAGAAGAGTCACCACTCACTTTTGACTTATCCCAAGTCTAAATAACAGGGCATGAATATGACCTTAAAACCTCATAAGCATTTCTGGAAAATTGGCCTCCTTTCACCCTTCATATGAAACACTCAGCCTATGAGTGGACCACCGAGAACTTTTCAGTTATTATTTCTGCAAAACTTATGTTGGGAAGTACATTATCAAATAAATGAGTGTAGTCTAAAAAAAGCATTGGTTGAACACTGAACACACACAGGTGCACACACAGAGACAAAGAGACACAGACAGAGACACACAGACACACCAACTAAACCCCAAACAAATTCTAGAGACTTAAGCCATTAAAAATCATCGCCATCATGCAGAGCGGACACTATAATTTTAGGCAGGAATATCTATGGCTTTTAATTCTAGAATTTAATAGTTTGACATAAACATATTTGTAACACCAAGTTAACTTAAACATTTTTTCAAAAACTTCATCTAATTCTGGTATAGGTGGCCTTCCTTATCAGTAATAACTATGCACATTTATGCTTCAGCAATTTGTTTAATTATAATCTGCTGTTTCTCACTATTGTTTACTTGGTTTGCCCTTTTTGCGGCTGTGTATTTTCAACCATATTTGATTACTGAGCATCCTTTAATAAGGTGTCAAAACATTGAGTTGTAACATCTTTTTACTGAACACTGTTTCCTAGAAAGCGAATGATGACAATAAGTGACAGCTCATTATCTTAAGAGACACAAAGGCTTTGTCTTTTGGATTCAGTGGGTACAATGTTCACTGTAAACACAAGGATGCTACATTTTTTTCCAGCAGCTCCAGGGATACAGTGCGTTTGGATTCAAGGTTGAAAAACCTTCCATGTGAAAAGGCATAATAGTATGGTTCAAGCAACACACTCTAATTTTAACTCAGCAACCAGGATTTGCTATTCATGAATTATAGAACCTGATTTTAAAAAAAATCAATGAATTTGATTATATCTTGGAAGCTCATTTTGTTCTCTCTAGAGTTGTCATAGTAACAAGGAAACCAGGTGCTATGGGAAGCTATGACTTCAGACATTTGCTCTAGTTATTTCTTTGCTATGATCCAGAGAGAAAATGTGATGGTTATTGACACAAAAATTATATATATATGTATATATGTATATATATATGAACTTACATATATACTAGACACACACATGAGAGAGAGAAAGAGAGAGAGAGAGAAAGAGAGAGAGAGAGAGAGAAGAAAGAAGAGGGAGAGAGAATTTATATGTTGCTCTGGCTAATCTGATACTTGCTAGGTACAGTAGGCTGCCCTGGAGATTATAGTGACCCTCTTATCTTTGCCTCCCAGCTGCCAGAATTAGAGAATATGCCAACATGCCTGGCTCAACATTGTATTATCTTGTAGTGGTCATGGAAGACTCAGATTCTATAGGTCAGTTACCTAACATGTTGGGTTCAGGTTTACTTTGTCATATTTACATTCTTGTTCAGTGGTTCTGACTTCTTTTACATGAGTTATATCCTATTTGGATTATTTACTGGATCTCAAAACATACAGACCTAATATTATAAGATTTAAGCAACTGAACTTATTAAATGATTATACTAGACTTTTATATCGATTGCATACTTTTCTACAAAACTTGGCTTTGGTTAAAAATCCTGTCTCAGCCATGATTGGAACCACTTGCCGTCTTTGTTCACACTGGTATAAGACAACCAATTCTGTTTGTCAATAGTTTGGGAGGAATGGGAGGATACAAGGAATGGAATAACAATTGAGATGTAATATGACTAAATTAATAAAATATATTAAAATAATAAAAAGATAAGAACTTAAAAAATAGTTCGTCTGTCAATTAGATGACTGATAGATTTCTCATACTGAACAAAAAAAATCCCTTTAGTGCCTTTTCCTTGATATTTTACTAGATCCTTCCTTAGCTTCTTCCTTCTTTCTCCTGCTTTTCTCCCTCCCTCTTCTTCCTCTTCTCCCTTCCTACTTTCTCCTTCTTCCTCTGTACTTCAGGTATTTTATCTTGAAAATCGTAATTTCATTACACCTGGTTTCCTGCTACTCTATCCCCTCCAAGATTCCATGCTGCTTGCTCTATCCCCATCTCCCCCGAGCCCTTCCCACCATCTTCTCTGTTTTTCACCTCAGGTAACGTGGCACTGTGACATTGTCCCTAGGTCTATGTCTAGGGGCCACTTCATAATGCCAGGTCTCTGCCCCAAGTAGAAAAAGTTCCTTCTTTGAGTTGATTTTGTTTCCAGCCAATTTGCTGAAGGTGTTTGTCAGCTGTAGGAGTTCTCTGGTGAAATTTTGGGGGTCACTTACTTATGCTAATATATCATCTGCAAATAGGGATAATTTGACTTCCTCCCTTCCCATTTGGATCCCCTTGATCTCCTTTTGTTGTTCTAGTGCTCTGGCTAGAACTTGCAGTACTATATTGAAGAGATATGGAGAGAGTGGGCAGCCTTGCCTTGTTCCCGATTTAAGAGGAATTTTGAAATTTGTGGACAAATGGATTGAGCTAGAAATTATAATGAGTGAGTTAACCCAGAAGCAGAAAGCGTCAAATGGTATATACTCACTTATATCTGGACACTAGCCCAAGGGGCATGTCCCATGCAAGTCTTCACTTACCAGGAAAGTGGGACAGAGGGGAGGACATCCTATTGGGACTCTAGGTGAGAGAAGCATGGGAGAATATGGGGCACCAGAGTTCATGTGAAAGTCAGTCCCCACTCTCCACTCAACTGTGGAGAATGTCCTGTTTAGAAAATGTGTTTCTTAAAGATGACACATGGTTGGATCTTGTTTGTAATCTGGTCGTCTTGCCTGTGTCACTGCCTCAGTGAGTTGAAACTATGTTTAAGCTTCTTATTCTATTGTTGATCTCATTAGGCTCTCTATCAGGGCTATATGGTTAGTCTTTTGGAAGGGGCTTCTTCCCTTCCTCTTCAGGAGAGCCGTGTAGCTGAAGCTGTGATCAGCTTAGCTCCTGTCTGTCCGATCCTTCGCATTTTTTAGACATCCTTTCGTTGCCTTTGTAAATTCCCAAAGCCCCTTCTCTTTCTCTCTCTGAAATAGAATCTGTTTTTACACTGAATTTTCACCTTAGCTGGATCATGAAAGGCAGCTTCTACTCTACCGTTTTGCCTAAGTCACTCAAGAAACCTTATGAATCAATGCTGGGCAGTTATAATACCACAATAGGTTAAGATACCCACTAGTGATCCACAGAATAGACAGACACATCCACTAAAAATGACATTAAATATGCAATATAAACAAACAAGACTTGAGAGGATGGATGCTACATTCAACTCCATTCTGGCACAAAAGGACCAAACCTACAGACAAACTGAAATTGCCAGCTTCTCCTATAAATACTAAGCTTATATCTAAATTTGTAATAGCTGTTAAGGCAACTTCCAAAAAAAGGGAACTTAATTCTGGCTAACCTTGGTGTGCTGGAAAGGCATCAGGGGCAGAGGTTTTATCTGCCCTCTCAGCTCATGTGAAACGTGTAAGGACTTTCTAGAAGAGTCATCAGAATTTCTCCATGGTAATCAATATGAAGCTAAGAATAGGAATGAGAGAACACGAGCATTATTAGAGCTAGCATCCGTTTGTATATGTGGACGTCTTACTGTGGTCCAGGAAGGCAACGTCTCTTTCTCCTGTTTCATCTAAGGTCTTCTATTAATGAAATCTGGAGACTGTAAAATTCTGGATAGAGATTCAAGCTATAGCAAGCTGTGTATCACCTCATTCTCGCTAGGCAGGGAGCAGATATTTCATAGTGTGTCTGAAACCGAACTTAACTTGCATACCTGTCTGATCCAGCACTGTTCTCATTTCCTTTGTGGTCTCCTTGTCATTTGCTTGGGATAAAAACATTAGAGGGCAGCTTGCAAAAACACATCACCACCATCACTTCCTCTACTATTTCCACCTCCTCCACTTCATCCTCCCTTTCCCTCTTCTCCTCCTCCTTCTCCTCCTCCTCCTCCTTCTCCTCCTCCTCCTCCTCCTCCTTCTCCTCCATTATTACCATCATCTCCAGCCTTGCAAGAAAAGTACAGGGAGTCCTTTTAGGCTCCTTTCCTAGTTGTCTTATTGGCTTCTTTCAGTATTGCCACATTTCACGTTGGACTCCTTATGTAATTGTATTATTTTTGAGAGTTTCATACAATGTATTTTTTGATCATATTCGCCCCTCCTCAACTCTTCCCAGATCCACCCCTTTCCTTACCCTCCCAACTGTGTGTCCTAATTGTTTCTTTTTAAAAATCCTTCAAGAGGAAGATCCAAGATGGCGGCGAGCAGTGTGGACCGTGTTTGAAAGCTCCAGCGAACAATTCAGGGAATTGCACAGATTTCTGAGCCAGGAACACCAAGGTCCCCACACCACGGCAGCAGAAGTGCTCCACGGTTCGGAGGGACCAGGGTGCAGAGGACCTGCCTCCCCCTGCACACGGGAGGAACGAGGACTTTCTCGGATCAGAGCGGCGGCGGCTTTTGGGACAGCAGTGCTACCAGCGGCTCCCCCAGTGGCTCGGGCACCAGCGACGGCTGTTCCAGCGGCGACAGAGGCGGTGGCTGAGGTTTGCAGCTCAGAGCCTTCCAGTGGAGGCGATTAGTGCGGTGGACGGGCGAGGGGACTCTGGGCAGGATTTGGGTCGCGTGGCCTTGAGACCCAGGCTGGACTCAGCGGACGGTTCGGCCCCGGAGCCCTGGGTTTGCTCAGTGAGCTGTGCTGTGGAGAGGCGGGCTCGGCTCGGCGGGCAATTCTGCCCGAGGCGCAGCTCCTCTACTGTAACACAGGCTGGGCGGGGTGCCCGCTTCTACCCTGGGCTCTGGCTCAGCACAGACACAGTTTTCCTGCTGTGACACGAGCTGGGCGGAGTTCTCAGTTATACTCTGGGTGCTTGCTCAGGGCTGTGGCAGTTTTCCTGCTGTGACACGGACTGGGCGGAGCGCTCAGATATACCCTGGGTGCTTGCTCAGTACAGTCGCAATTCTCCTGCTGTGGCGGACGGTTCAGGCCCTGAGAAACTAGCTGAGCTCCACGCGTGGTTCAGGCCCAGTATCCCTGGCTGGACTTGGCAGGGGACCCAAAAGGTTGTGGATACCTTGGCCTGACCAAACGATCATTCAGAGACACAAAACGATTGCAGGACCCACAGCAAAGGGGAGCTGAGGATCACTGGCAGTGAGAGCCCAAAACGACAGGGCTAACCTCCCGCCATTCACACAAGTGAAGTATCAGGGCTTCCAGCCTACGGAAATCGTGAGAAAACAAGTGAATCTATCACCAGACTCCCTCCACTCAACTCTGGAAGTTACCAAAAAAAAAAAAAACAGAGACGGCAAAATGTCTAAGGGACAGCGTAAAAGCATACGCAAAAAACCCCAAAACAACATAGAGTCTCCAGTTCCCAGCTATCCCAAAGAAAACAATCCGGAGAACTCACATACAATGGAAACACAAGAAAATGACCTCAAATCCCTGGTAATGAGGATGGTAATGGAGGAAGCAATTAAAATTAGAAATCAGATGCAGGAAGAAGCAATGAAGCAGGTGCGAGACATAAAAGAAACACATAGAGTGGAACTGGAAAATTTTCAGGAAAATATAAACAACCAAATGAAAGAAATAAAAAAATCTGTTCAAGATATGAAGATGAAAATGGATTCAATGATAAACACACAGACAGAAGAAAAACGAGAACGTGAGGTCTCAGAGAAGAAGGCGAATGACACAGTGCTGAGCTTTTCTAACAGAATCCAAGAGATGGAAGAACGAATCTCAAATCTAGAAGATACAATCTCAGATCTTGAAGCAACCATTAAAGAAAATGCCAAATCTGGAAAACTCCTGACACAAAACATCCAAGAAATTAAGGACACCATGAAAAGAAGAAATCTGAGGATAATAGGCATTGAAGAAAGAGAAGATATCAGACTCCAAGGCCCAGAAACTATTCTGAACAAAATCATAGAAGAGAATTTCCCCAATCTAAAGAAAGGGATGCCTATAAATATACAAGAGGCATACAGAAAACCAAATAGAATTGACCAGAAAAGAAAAACTGCCCGTCACATAATAATCAAAACACAAAACATACAGAACAAAGAAAAAATATTAAAAGCTGCAAGGGAAAAGGGCCAAATAACATTTAATGGCAAACCTATCAGAATTACACCCGACTTCTCAGCAGAGACCATCAAAGCCAGAAGGGCCTGGACAGAAATCCTGCAAACCCTAAGAGACCACAGATGCCAGGCCAGACTACTTTACCCAGCAAAACTATCAATAAACATTGATGGAAAAAACAAAATATTTCATGACAAAACCAAATTCAAACAGTACCTATCCACAAATCCAGCTTTACAGAAGATACTAGAAGGAAAACTCCATCCCAAAGGGGCAAGCTACAACCAAAACTACTCAGGAAATAGATAACTATACCATGGCAAAAACACAACTACACAAACGCTCAACTGGAACCAACATCAAAATTAAGACTCTTAATAGTAACTGGTCGTTAATATCTCTCAACATCAATGGTCTCAATTCTCCAATAAAAAGACACAGACTAACTGAATGGGTGCATAAACAGGATCCAACATTCTTCTGCATTCAAGAAACACATCTCACCCATAATGATAGGCATTACCTCAGGATAAAAGGTTGGAAAAAAATATTCCAAGCAAATGGTCACAAGAAGCAAGCAGGCGTAGCCATTTTAATATCGAACAAAATAGACTTTCAACCAAGATTAATCAAAAGGGATGAGGATGGACACTTCATACTCATCAAAGGTAAAGTCAACCAAGATGACATCACAATTCTGAACATCTATGCTCCCAATACAAGGGCACCCACATTTGTAAAAGATCTGATAAAAAGGCTTAAACCACACATCGATCCCCACACAATAATAGTGGGAGACTTCGACACCCCACTCTCACTGAAGGACAAGTCATCGAAACAGAAACTAAGCCGAGAAATAACATCATTAACCAATGCCATGGGTCAAATGGATCTAACAGATATCTATAGAACCTTTCACCCAAACAAGAAAGAATATACCTTCTTCTCTGCACCCCATGGAACCTTCTCCAAAATTGATCACATCATAGTTCACAAAGAAAGCCTCAACAGATACAAGAGGACTGAAATAATACCTTGTATCCTATCAGATCATCATGGGCTTAGACTGCAATTCAACAACAACAGAAATAACAAAAAGCCTACACGTATGTGGAAATTAAACAACTCTCTGCTAAATGACACCTGGGTCAGGGAAGAAATAAAGAAAGAAATCAAGGAGTTTCTGAAATTCAATGAAAATGAAGGAACAACATACCCAAATTTGTGGGATACATTGAAAGCAGTGCTAAGAGGAAAATTCATAGCACTAAGTGCCTTTAAAAAGAAATTGGAAGCATCACACATAAACACCTTAACGACACAACTGGAAGCCCTAGAAAAAAAAGAAACAGAAACACCCAAAAGGAGTAGACGTCTGGAAATAATCAAACTCAGGGGTGAAATTAACAAAATAGAAACTAAAAAAACAGTCCAAAGAATCAACAAAACCAAGAGCTGGTTCTTTGAGAAAGTCAACAAGATAGACAGACCATTAGCCAAACTAACTAAAAGGCAGAGAGACAGTATTGAAATCAACAAAATCAGGAATGAAAAGGGAGACATAACAACAGACACTGAAGAAATACAAAGAATCATAAGATCCTACTTTGAAGGCATATATGCCACAAAATTTGAAAATCTAAGGGAAATGGACGATTTTCTTGATCAATTTCACTTGCCAAAGTTGAGTGAAGAACAGATAAACAAGCTAAATGGCCCTATTTCCCCTACAGAAATTGAAGTAATCATTGATAGTCTCCCAACCAAAAAAAGCCCAGGGCCAGATGGCTTCAGTGCAGAATTCTACCAGACCTTCAAGGGCGAGCTAATACCGATACTCTTCAAGCTACTCCAAAAGATAGAAAGGGATGGAACATTACCAAACTCATTCTATGAGGCCATAGTCTCATTGATACCTAAACCTCACAAAGACCCAACAAAGAAAGAGAATTTCAAACCAATTTCTCTGATGAACATCGATGCAAAAATTCTAAATAAAATACTTGCGAAACGAATACAAGAGCACATTAAAGATATCATTCATCATGACCAAGTAGGCTTCATGCCGGGCATGCAGGGATGGTTTAATATACGGAAATCCATCAACGTAATCCACCACATAAACAAACTGAAAATAAAAAACCACATGATCATCTCTTTGGATGCAGAAAAAGCATTTGATAAAATCCAACACCCATTCATGTTTAAAGTTTTAGAGAGATCGGGAATACAAGGCACTTTCCTCAACATAATAAAGGCTATATATAGGAAGCCAATAGCCAAAATCAAAGTAAATGGTGAGATACTCAAGGAAATTCCTCTAAAATCAGGAACAAGGCAAGGCTGCCCACTCTCTCCATATCTTTTCAATATAGTACTCGAAGTTCTAGCCAGAGCAATAAGACAACATAAGGAGATCAAGGGTATTCAAATGGGAAAGGAAGAAGTCAAATTATCCCTATTTGCAGATGATATGATAGTCTACATAAGTGACCCTCAAAATTCCACCAGAGAACTCCTACAGCTGATAAACACCTTCAGCAAATTGGCTGGATACAAAATTAACTCAAAAAAGTCTGTAGCCTTCCTATACACAAATGACAAGCTTGCAGAGGAAGAAATTAGGAAAACTACACCCTTCACATTAGCTACAAGCAATATAAAGTACTTAGGAGTTACTCTAACTAAGCAAGTGAAGGACTTGTTTGAAAAAAATTTCAAAACCCTAAAGAAAGAGATTGAAGATGACATGAGAAGATGGAAGGATCTACCTAGCTCATGGATAGGGAGAATTAACATAATAAAAATGGCCATCCTACCAAAAGCAATCTACAGATTCAATGCAATCCCTATCAAAATACCTACACAATTTTTTAAAGACATTGAAAGTTCAATTCTGAACTTCATATGGAAAAACAAAAAACCCAGAATAGCTAAAACAATCTTGTACAATAAAAGGTGCTCTGGAGGAGTCTCCATACCTGATCTCAAACTGTACTATAAAGCAATAGTAATTAAAACAGCATGGTACTGGCACAGCAACAGGCTGGTTGATCAGTGGAATCGAATCGAAGACCCAGATATGAATCCACACACATATGGTCATTTGATTTTTGACAAAGAAGCTAAATCCATTCGATGGAAAAGGGATAGCATCTTCAACAAATGGTGCTGGTCTAACTGGATGTCTATGTGTAAAAAAATGCAACTGGACCCATATTTGTCACCTTGTACAAAACTCAAATCCAAGTGGATTAAAGACCTCAACATAAAACCAGAGACACTAAGTCACTTAGAAGAAAAAATGGGAAAGAGCTTGGAACATATTGGCACAGGAGACAACTTCCTGAACAGAACACCAACAGCCCAGACATTAATGTCAACAATTAATAAATGGGACCTCATGAGGCTGAGAAGCTTCTGTAAGGCAGGAGACACTGTAAAGAGAACAAAGCGACAGTCTACAGACTGGGAAAAGATCTTCACCAACCCTAAGTCTGACAAAGGTCTAATATCCAAAATATATAAGGAACTCAAGAAATTAAATACCACCAAACCAAATAACCCAATCGAGAAATGGGGCATGGAACTAAACAGAGAATTCTCAACAGAGGAATATCAAATGGCTGAGAAACACTTAAAGAAATGCTCAACCTCCTTAGTCATCAGGGAAATGCAAATCAAAACAACTCTGAGATTCCATCTTACACCCATCAGAATGGCTAAGATCAAAAATTCAAGCGACACCACATGCTGGCGAGGATGTGGGGAGAGAGGAACACTCCTTCATTGCTGGTGGGAATGCAAACTAGTACAACCACTTTGGAAATCTATCTGGTGCTATCTCAGAAAAATGGGAATAGGGCTTCCTCAAGACCCAGCTATTCCACCCCTTGGAATATATCCAGAAGATGCTCCAGCACACAACAAGAAAATTTGCTCAACCATGTTCATAGCAGCCTTATTCATAATAGCCAGAACATGGAAACAGCCGAAGTGTCCCTCAATAGAAGAATGGATAAAGAAACTGTGGTACATATACACTATGGAATACTATTCAGCTATTAAAAACAAGGAATTCCCGAAATTTGTGGATAAATGGATTGAGCTAGAAATGATCATAATGAGTGACTTAACCCAGAAGCAGAAAGACTCAAATGGTATATACTCACTTATATCTGCATATTAGCCCAAGGGGCATGTCCCACGAAAGCCTTCACTTACCAGGAAACTGAGACAGAGGAGAGGACATTCTAGTGGGATTCTAGATGAGAGAATCATGGGAGAAAGGCAAAGTAGAAGGACCCAGAGGGTCCTAGAAGCCTACAAGTAGAACATTATGATAGGCAGATTTGGGCATAGGGGTCCCGCTCAAACTAAGGCACCAGCCAAGGACAATACAGGCGGTAAACCTTAAACCCCTACCCAGATCTAGCCAATGGACGGAACACTCTCCACAGTAGAGTGGAGAGTGGGATATTACTTTCTCACATACTCTGGTGCCTCACCTTTGACCATGTCCCCTGGAGGGGGAGACCTGATGGCACTCAGAGGAAGGACAGCAGGTTACCAAGAAGAGACTTGATACCTTATGAACATATAGAGGGGGAGGTAATCCCCCTCAGGAACAGTCATAGGGGAGGGGAGTAAGGGGAAAATGGGAGGGAGGGAAGAACGGGAGGATACAAGGGAAGGGATAACCATTGAGATGTAACAAGAATAAATTAATAATAAAAAAAAAAAAGAAAAAAAATCCTTCAAGACAGATTTGTTAAGCTTACTTTGAGCCATCTTGCTTCCTTGCTGCTGGTTTAAGCCAGGCTGTGTTTGTCATATTTGCTATCTTTTTGTGCTCATGAAAACTCTTAGTTTCTACATGTGTATTTTATATTTTGCTAACTTATTGATTTTTAAAATGTATTTGAGTAGCTTTATCATCGACCTGGCACATAATCCAAGTAATTCACTGTATATAGCAGTACTTTTTCTTTTTCAGGCTCATACCTTCTATTGATTAGTCAGCAAATCAGAACAGCTTTTTAGTTCTTATGCCTCTTGGTGACTTCTCTCATCTAATTGACTCAGTGTCTAGGAAATGTTGAATGACATTGGGGTTGGATGATATTCATTAGTATACCCAATGTCCATTTTAAGAAAGAATTGATGAATTTTTATTTTTGTGACTTAAAAAATAGACTTTTAAAATGGTTTTTTAAACAATGGAAACATTATATATATAATAACATTTTTTATATATATATATAAGTATATAAAATAAACATTATATATATAGCTTATGTCCTAGTATTGGGTCAACTATATATTCCTAAACTAACTTTTACTAATCTCGTGGGTATTCTTTACTGTCACATTACTGTGCTGAATTCTGTTAGTAGTCTAGAGTGTTTTATTGTGTTGAATTTGCCAGTTTGTCAGTGTAGTTTTTGTGCTATGAAAAAAGTTAAAACATTTCTTCTGCTTTCAATGTTTTAGAGAGGTCAGGAAATGTGCAGTCTCATCATTACATGTCAGAGAAGCCCCCAAAAACCCTGAGATGTCTGTGCTGTGGTTCCTTCTTTGGCTCTTTCCTTCTATGGAAATTTGTTTAAGTTTCTACCACCAGTGAAATTGTTTTTAAAGCCCCTATTTTCATCTTATCCTGGTTTTAAAGTCACATTGCGTACAGTTCCGTAAATTAGCCTCTTCAGATCTCTATCTCAGTGACCGCTCCCTTTTGTTTTCCCTTGGTTCACTGTGCTTGCTCCCAATCCTGAATTAAGCAGCGATGTGTGTGACCAGCATAAGGTCACTTAGAAATGAAGACTCTGAGTTATTAACTAAATCTCTCCTTACTATGACTTCCCTCAATAACTTATTTCCACCTTTAGTGTTTCCCCTTTGAATCTCCATAGTTTATCCTGTTTTCTTCTTTCTAATTCTTTAAACTGTTTGAGAATTAGCTTAAATGACAGTGTCGTTTCCTTAAATCTTTAAGACTGAACTTTTCTCTGAAGTTCTTTTAAACATAACCTATGGATTTTTCTAGGTAGTATTTTAATTAAAAAAAAAATCTCTCTCTCTCTCTCTCTCTCTCTCTCTCTCTCTCTCTCTCTCTCTTGCTTAATTCATTCTTTCCCAATTTTGCATGTATACAGAGTACACTGTGTTTTCTCTTACCCACACCCTCACTCTTCTCCTCCAATCCCTACCACCATGACCTTCCTTTCCTCCCTTTCAGGTCTGGTTACTTTTCTACTGCTGTAGTAAAACACCATGACCAAGGCAGCTTATAAAAGAAAGTGTTTCTTAAGATAACAGCTTATATCTCCTTCTGGATGTAATTACAAAGAGGGATTTAAAATATATATGTATTTTTTTTTTAGTGGTGTTGAATGTGGTTCAGTTAGTAATTAACTTTAGGTTGTTTCCCAAAATGACTATTATGGAATTAAACAGTAGTAAAATGCTTTTATTACATTCTTACCTCAAACATCACAGCTGAAACACGTAGAGAATACTTACAACAGCCTTCAGGGAAGTTAAATTGCCTATCATGCATGGCTCTATTTTATGTTAAAGTGTTCAATATGTTATAAAAATATATTAACTATTGCACTGATTGGAAATGGAAATGGAAAGAAAAGAGAAAGTGTTTTATTGGGCTTATGGTTTCAGAGGGTTAGAGTTCAGGGCAAAGACATGGCTGCCGGAACAGCTGACAGTTCACATCTTCTTCCATTTTTAAGTAGCGGACAGAGAGAGCTAACTAAGAACGGCAAGAATCCTTTGAAAGCTCAAACCCACCTCCATGGACACACCTTCTCCCACCATGCCATGCCTCTTAATCCTTCCCAGACAGTTCCATGAACCGCAGTCCAAGTCTTCAAGCATATGATCCGATGGGGGTTGTTCTCATTCCAACCACCACAACTTCCTTTCCTAAACTCATGGCTTCTGTTTTGTATCAGGATCCCTATATTTAAACCAGGATTAGCTACATGGCCTTGTTCTGGAGCAATCCACGGGAGCTCAGTGGGCTTATCATTTGGTACGCAACCAAAGATGAGGAGAAACCCCAGTAAACAATAGTTCAGGAGGGAGAGCCAGTGCAGGCAACTTCAGCTGGCATGACTTCATGTTTGTAATGGCTCTGTCATGCCCAGAAGTTAGCATTTCTAAGTCTTTCTTCCTATCCTCAGGCTCTTACATTCTTTCTCTTCTTCCTTCTGGGATCTTCTCTGAGCCATAAGGGTGGGGGGGAGGGGAGGGTGGGGATGAGAGAGTAAAAATGTTCTCTTTAGGACCGAACATCCAGCTATCACTTATTCTTTCTCAGCACCTTGAACAGACAGTAGTTTCTGCATTCACAGCCATACATTGCAGAAAGGAGCTGCTCTGATGAAGGATGGGAGTACTGCTTAACTACGGGAGTAGCCTTGAATATTGACAGGGCAGCTTGGCGCTATGTGAAGTAAGTCATACAAAGTCAACGACTTCCTTTCTTAGGGATCATGACTTCCCTAGCATGGGATTTTGACTGTGTTTTCATAACACACACAAAAGACACAGACACACAGATAGACACCACACACACACACACACACACACACACACACACACACTCACACACACACACACGTACACACACAGGATTCATCTTCTTCATAATATGCTTAAATTATCTTTTTCAAAAATTGCTCATTTAATTGTTTTTACTGATAATGATATGCTAGTAGAGTAATTTTAGGTTTTTCTATGCCCCTGGAATATTCTATAGTTAAAGATGTGCACAATAATTATACTTAGATATGAATTGTGAATGTCACATTAAAATGTCCTGTTTTGTTATCCTATATCATGATTTTTACCTACATACACTCTTTTAATTTAATGTATTTTTTTGTTTGACATGTATATAATGCATCTTGGTTAGGCTCACCCCTGTCCCCCACTACCATGAGATCCCTTATTTCCAACTGATTTCTTCTCTCCCTCTGTCTCTGTCTCTGTCTCTGTCTCTGTCTCTGTCTCTGTCTCTGTCTCTGTCTCTGTCTCTGTCTCTGTCTCTGTCTCTCTGTCTCTGTCTCTGTCTCTGTCTCTCTGTCTGTCTCTCTGTCTCTGTCTCTGTCTCTGTCTCTGTCTCTCTCTCTCTCTCTCTCTCTCGTGTGTGTGTGTGTGTGTGTGTGTGTGTGTGTGTGTGTGATTGTGTTACTCACTGACTTTAATTAGGGTTGCTCTCATGACTATGGGTGTGTGGTTATTTACTGGAACATGGGCCCCTTTCCAGTTCTGGCTCCCTAGCAGCCATTAACTCCCAATGGGTCCTCAGGGATGGTGAGGCTTCATATTGTTCCATGCATGATGAATACTGACCAGCCTAATCTTGCAAAGGCCATGTTTTTGGTCACCATAGCTGGCACGAGTTGTCTGTGCAGCACACAGGTTCTGTTCAGAAGACAGGGTTTCATACATCATGGTTTTATCCTTTAAATTTTATCTGATATGATTTCAGAATTTCTTCTTTTTTGTGCATATTTTTGGTCCTGCACCTATGTGTATATGAGCACTAATTAAACTTGGTGGGTTTCCTTTTGATTTGTAAACAGGATTATAGTCCAGGCTGTCTCAAACTCAAGATGCTTTTCTGTTACCTTCTCCGCATTGGGACTGCAGGTATGCGTCACCATGTCTGGTGGAGTATGTCTCATATACAGCAAGGAATCTGATTTAGTTTTGTGTGAAAGAGCAAAAGTCATATTTATTTTACTAATATAGCA
Source organism: Acomys minous (assembly GCF_964271855.1). Classification (NCBI taxonomy): domain Eukaryota; kingdom Metazoa; phylum Chordata; class Mammalia; order Rodentia; family Muridae; genus Acomys; species Acomys minous. The sequence continues at coordinate 42,730,303 of NC_140489.1, read as the reverse complement.
GCACTTACTTTTGGAAAATGAGGATTTAACTAAGTTAACAGGGCTATTTTATTTTAACTTTCTAAAAAAATGCTATTATTTTATAGGAATGGTTGGTTTTTTGCTTGTATGCCTGTGTGCCATGTGCATGCTGTGCTTGCAGAGGCCAGAGGAGGGCATTGGATCCCCTGGGACTATAGTTACAGATGGCTGTGAGCTGTCATGTGGGTGTTGAGAACCCAACTCAGGTCTTGAGAAAGAGGAGCCAGTGCTCTTAACCACTGAGCCGTCTCTCCAGTTCTTCCTCATTTTAAAAAAGAGTAATTTTAGATTTATGGAAAAGTTACTGCAGTTTCCATATAGTCAGCAACCATAGCTTTTTATTATCACATTACACAAGCACCATATATTTGCATAATTAATTAACTATACAGACATTTTATTAACAAGAATCCACATTCATTCAGATTTATTTAGCTTTGGCAGGATAGTCTTTTCTGTCGCATCAAGCCATCCCCACTGCCACATGTATTTCGAATCTCCGTAGGTATCCTTTGGCTTTGCCATCATTTTTCAGATATCACCATCCTGTCAGTGGTAAGGATCACTTGTCAGGCGTATTGCCAGCCTTCTCTCAGCTTAAACTCCTATGACATTTCTGTCACAGTTAGGCTGGGGTTGTGGATTTGGAGGGAAACACATAGGCAAACTGTCTTCCTATCATATCTAGGTAAACTGCTCACCTCTCGTCATATCTAGGTTTGTGTCTTCACTGGGGCGTGGCCACCCACAAGCCTGGGTCTGGCTTGTTAGGCTGCTGTGAGTTTGCTTTTCCCTACTTCTTATTGGAATGAAGTCCCATCTGTGCAGCTTTTCCTGAAGGACTGAGGAGCTGGGCAGCTATCCTTTACAGTAGAGTTGTCACATAAATTATTTGAAATTGGTCTGCACAGAAAACATCTTTCCCCCATTTACTTATGCATACAATCATTTATTCACATTGCCGTGGATCCATGCATGCTTATTTTATTATTTATTTCAGCTCACGACCCACGGTTATTTCCTTTTTCTTGCTCACCTTGTCCTCATTTTTGGTATTGGGAAATTTCCAATTAGTTCCCATTTCCCTTGGTGTACTGTGATGCCTTACTTTTGTACATTACAATAATGCTTTAGGTTAATCTGGATTCCCTGGCCCAAATCCTGGATCATTCATTTCTCCAAAGAGGCACATTCCTTGTATTGGACAATTGATGTAGAAAACACACATCGGGGCATTGTAATTACGTTGAGAGTCATTGCTAGACCCTCCCAGCTGGCAGAACAACGATATGTATGATCATAAGCTCGGAGTATACCCACGTCATCTCTATGTTTAACTATCTATTAAGCAGGAGGGAGTACATTTCAAGATCTCCTATGCCAGGCATTTACCAAGTGGATTATTCTACCGTCATCCCCTGCTTATTCCTGAATTCCCCTACCAGCAAAAAGAAGGGCTTCTACATCCACTGCCTTAACTGTTTGGTTTCAGTATGCATGGTAGTGAGCTGAGAATCATTACACTCCTTGGGAGATAACTTGGCTGCTAGAGTCCATGCTTTAACACAGTTATTTTTGAGTTTCGATTACAGATTAGATTTCTTTGCCAAAGTGCCTATGGCTGACCCTTTACACTTTCTTCTCATACTTCTTTTGGTGAGGTTGTTCCAAACATTTGTAATATGATCAGAGTGTTTTGTTGTCCATTTCATTCCGTGCTGAGCTTCCGGACCCTATGAATTGCATTTTAGTGGCTGAGTGTATTAAGATTCCTTATGCTGTGTTGCAAGTCTCTGAGTTTCAACTATTGCACTGTCGTGTGTATCACTGGTCTCAGGAAGAGCAGTCCCACCACACTGAAAAAAAAATCACCTATTTTCCTCACCCTCTAGAAACCACTGACGAGTCTGCTGTGCCTGCTCTTTCTCTCCTTCTGCTATGCAGTATATGGTAATACACAATATTATAAAAATACAGGAAGTGTTTTTTTTTTCAGGCTGGCTTCTTCCACTTAGTCCTACATTTATCACTTTATCAGGTACCTAACTGGTTTAGCACGACTCATTCTTTGTTATATTCTCTCTCTCTCTCTCTCTCTCTCTCTCTCTCTCTCTGTGTGTGTGTGTGTGTGTGTGTGTGTGTGTGTGTGTGTTTTGAGGGGGTGTGGATGGGATAGAGAGGTCAATGCTGGACATCTTCCTCAACTGTTTCTCCACCTGAGTTATGGTGGCAGGGTCTTTCTGAACCTGGAGCTCACTGACTTGGCTAGAGTGTCTGGCCAGTGAGCCCCATGGGTCTCCCTGTTTCTATCTTCACAGCTTTGGGAATATGGGATGGCCTCACCCACTCCATCACCTGTACATGGTGCTGGGGATCCGCTGATAGGAACGCTTTATACTCAAGCTCCAACAGCTTGTTTCTGAGTCAAGCCTGCTTTTAAAAGGCATTAAATGTTATATTAGTCCCAATGAGCAAATTAATAAAATTTAATATTTAATTATGATTTCTTACATGTTTTTTCATCCCGTCTAATATCCCACTGCTCTTTACCTAGCTCCAAATTCCTTTTTCTCTGTCAGTTTCCACCACTTCTTTTAAAGAATACTCATGGGTGATAAGTTCTCCATTTTCTCAAATTGCCGCATTCTCAGTCTTTAATGACTGTCTATGTACATAAAGTTATAAATTGATAACTACTTTGCTTCAGATATTTGAAAAATGTTATTCTAATTTCTCTTGGTATTTACAAATGTTTGATTTAAATTTACTTTTTTTCAAGTGACCTAATTTTTCAGTCCGGGTATATTTAAAATTTTTCTTTTCTGAGTTTAGATTCTGTGATTTTGCAGTGTGATTGTTTATGTGAATTTGCTGTTATTTATATTTCTTGGAAGTTAGAGTCTCTCAAATCAGACAATTTCTTATTTTGGTTCTAGAAAGAAAACAACCTTAACTATTGCTTTTCTTCCTAGAACTCCTATTAAATGTTCTTGGATTTTATTTTATTTTTCATGCTTTTTAGTTTCTCATCATAATTTTCTCACTTTCATAGTAAATTCTTTTTGGGTATCCTTAAGTTTTATTGACTGATCTACTGATAACATTTCTCTGTTCAGTACAACTGAATGGCATTCTAGCATGTTTTAAATCAAACTACTTTATGACGGCCTATATGTATTGGCCTGCCTTGGCTGTCATAACAAGACACTGCTATACCTTGACGCCTCAAACAACTTATTCCTCGCAGCTTGGAAAGCTGGATGTGCAAACTGAGATCTGATAGGGCTTTTCTGCCAGAGAGACATACGTATGTGTATGGTGCCTGCTCATGAATGAATGTGTGCGTGACTTCTTGTTTGTAATGATTGGCATATATGTGCATGGTGCATGTTTATGAAAGTGTGGGTGTGCCTGCCTGAAGAAATTCCTCTCTGACTTACTCCCTTTTCACCTTGAGACAGGGACATGAAGCTTGGCACTTCACCTTGGCTGTCTGATCATCAAGAACTTCAGATATTTTGGCCTTTACTCCTCAGTGCTGTGGCTACAGACACCTCAACCACGCTTGGCCTTTTATGTGGGTGCTGGGGATTTGAACTCAGGCCAAAATGCTTGCACAGCCTTTGTATTGTTCTTGTAAGGGCTTTGTTTCTGGCTTTGAGGCAGCTTCCTTCTCTATGTTTGCACTTGACCCTTCCTCAGTGAGTGATCCAGTGTGCCAGTGGTTTGGAAATGGAGAGGGAGAGAAAAGAAAAGTGACCAAAAAAAAAAAAAAAGATAAAAAAAGAGAAGATCAGTAAAAAGAAAAAGATGAGGAGAGAAAGAGGGAGGAAGGTAAGAAGTGAGAAAGTGGGAGTTTCTTACTGGTACAAACTCATGACCTCAGTGCTCTCTCGTGGCCAAGTCTGCAAATATCATCACATTGAGAACTGGGCTTGCAGTGAACTTATTTGTCCTAGGGAGACAAATATTCAGTTAATAATATGCTTTAACAGATGGGCACTTCATCTTTGTGTGAAAATAGGAGGGGGCTAAGCTGTGAGCTGAGGTGGAAAATGGAATTCACTGGAGGAAATTGTCTGTGGAGGGAGGTGGTTTGAGAAAATGTGAAGCCAACAAAACAATTACCTTAGTTAAACAGCTGAAAAATCTTGCAGATTAGTGGAGATATTGAAAAAAATTACCCTAGTCTTTTTTCCATTACTAAAATTATTAAACTTCATTACAAAAGAATTGCATGCAGAAAAAATGCTATTATCTGTTCTGCCCCTCCTTCTAAGTCTTCATTTATTTTTGGCTCGCTCACTATATATATAAAAATTAGTTTTTTTCAGACTTCATTAGGGAGCATAAGAGGAAATGGAAGAAGTATGAAGTGTCCATTCCCATGAAACTTGCGTTGTTCAGCCCTCCAGTGGTCTTTGATCCTCTGTGAGCTTGAAGACTTGGAAAACATCATATTCTCTGACTTATTAGCTGAATTCACTGTTTAGCCTTACTTTGATCACTGGTTTCAATCCAGGAAACAGGAGAGGACCAGTTAATAAAATTCAGGATTGGTTAACAGCCATGGTCTTGAGTAGAGAGGCACGGTTGGTCTGCAACCTAGAGCCATCACAGGTGGCCTCAGGAGATGAGAAGAGCTGCCTCTCTTGCCAGAGTGTGTTCTGGAAGCAGCTTAGCCAAGTCACAGTTTCATTCATCCAGCCTTCCATGGTGAAGGGTTACAGCCAAGCTGGCGGGGGTGGGTGGGGGTGGGGTGGGGGGGTTTGTGTTTCCAGTTGGAATATGCTGAAGTGTTCTCTATCGGTTCATGGTTAAGATAATGGGTTTAAAGCAAATGTCGTTTCAAATCCACCCTTCCCACCCCCAAGCTCCTTGCTCATCAGGAACAATTCTCTTTCTGCCCTAATCCTTAGAAAAATCTTCAATAAATAATGAGTGATTCTTTTCTTGTGGGTGAGTTATGCAGATTAGATTTGAGAATGCAGTACGATGTCTGGCATGCGATAAACTATTTTCTCTGAATGGATGAATGAAAAATAGATACATGTGGAGTGCTTACCATATGATTTATTCTTCTGGTTACTTTCCATGACTCTAACAAAGCACTTGCAATTCATGCTAAGGAGAGGAAAGGTTTATTTGGCCCCATGTGGGAGGTTTCAGTCTGTGGCTGGGCAGACTCAATACTTTCTGGGTAGCAAATAGGTATCATGGTGGGGATGTGTAATAGGAACATGTTACAGGAACATGTGGCCAAGGAACAGAGTGAGGAAGACAAGGGGCTAATTAAAGTAATTAAAATATGATGATAAAGACTATGTTTGTATATGTACGTGCATACTGACACACACTATACCCCAAATCTCACAGCTGTGAATGGCATTGTCTTGCCCCAAAATTTCTAACTCTCAACATGACTGTATTTAGAGATAGGCTCCATATGGAGGTACCAAGTAAGGTTATAGCAACAAGGCCTTCTTCACTAGTGCTGACATCCTTCTGAGAAGAGAAGAGACATCACCACGTGTGGATAGTAAGAGAAAAAAAGCTAATCCACATGGTGCCTTGGTTTTGAATGTTAGGCCCCCAAATCGTCAGAAAACACATGTCCGTTGAAGTCATCTGGCCTGCGGTATTTTGTTACAGCAGCACCAGCAGGCTGATGCATACCATCCCTAAACCTCAGTGGTGTCCACATATATTATGCAGTTGCAACAGGGTTGATGGGAAGACTAGAAATCTTCCAATGAAAGATTCTAGCAATATGGGGAAACCATTAAATATGTCAGTCTCTGAGGGCACAAGGCCCCAACCAGACTCTTAACTTAGGCTTTATAGGTATATAATGCTATGTTCACAGATTATGAGTGTGTGTGTTAGAGAGAGACAGAGACAGAGACAGAGACAGAGAGAGTGTGTGTGTGTGTGAGTGTATTTGTGAGTGTGTGAGTATATGTGTGTGACTGTGTGTGTGCATGAGTGTGTGTGTGTGTGTGTGTGAGTGTGTGTATGTGTGTATGTGCGTGTGCGCGCATGCTGTATGGTGCTGTTAACATTTCAGTGAGCGGTTTTAATACTAAACAATTCTACAGGCTAGAAAGCTGCTGTTAATTTTGAAACAACCTGACTCTCAGGTGCCACATACTGAGATTCCCTGAGTCCTCCTTCTCCAGCCTCTACATGATAATATTCTTGTTGGTAGGGGACATTGGTAGGGAATCAATGATAGACATTCTTTTTTCCTTTTTACAATTTTTATTAAATATTATATATATGTATTATTATACATATATACAATATACAATAAACTATCTACAGAAAGAAGAACCATAAAACAATCAGGAATTATATAAATGTTACATTCTTAGTGTTTTGGCTATTTGTATTTGGCAACCATGGAGAAAACATCTTTCCTATCTTGGTGAGTCTAAAATTCTGAATGTAAATCAATATCTATCATATCTCATCATAATCAACTTAAAACATCTACCTAGACCTAAAAATATCTTAACTCCTTAACTAAGATTAATTGTAAAACTAAACTATCTAGTCTTCAAACCCATCAGAGACTTGAGAAGGAATAAAATTAATTACCTGAGTATACAAGGAGCGCAAGTTAGCAGCTTCCCAAATGAGAAGATGACAGAGATGGTTTGTTGCCTGAACAGTCACTCAAAATTCTCTATAATGTTAGAGCATAATCTTCAGTTTTCTGGCCCAATATAGCTGACAGACATATTTGTGATGCAGGAACTACTGAGGACTTGCTTACTCTGTCTTGGCGGAGTTTGGCCTGCATCCAAGCTTGCCCATTTTTAGGCAGAATGCTGTCTGTGGTAGAAACAGGGACATATTGCCCAGTGGCTTGTTTGCCACATTAGAAGCCATCTTCATAAGAATGTTCTTTGATGCTTATCATCTTCTTTGATGCAGGCTGGGTGTTGCCAGGAGTTAACCTGTTTCATTGTAAATGTATCTTTGAAATAATAAAAAAGTTTTTAAATGTCATATTCTGTATGTCTATGAGGTTTTTGAAGACCCTATCTAACTATTTTACTTTATCTTTCTATAGAATCATATCTATCTGTTACACCTAGGATGTTTATTCTTGTGATAAAAATAACTAGTAATTGAAATGACCATGATTTGACCAACTAACAATTAACTTGTATAACTTACTTATCCTAAATTAGCCTGCAATAGCACTTTCAAAGAATTGGAAGTAACCCTTGTATTATAATTGAGTTGTACGGATGCAATACCACATATTAAGAGCACCTTCATCCATCTTCTTTGTAGCCTTGGTCAAGGGAAGGGTCTGAATAATGAATATAAGTGTGTGTGTGTGTGTGTGTGTGTGTGTGTGTGTGTGTGTGTTGCTGTTAACATTTCAGTGAGCAGTTTTAATACTAAACAGTTCTACAGGCTAAAAAGCTGCTGTTAGTTTTTAAACCACCTAACTTTCAGGCCCCATACACTCTGACATTCCTTGATTCCTTTGGCTTTTATTTGATTGAATTTTTGTTAATAGCTGACACTGGCTCCAGTCAAGGAACCTAGTTCTCCTGGGATCACTTGAAACTTTGTGTGGTTATGTGCACACGTGTGTGACAGTACACATGTGTTTGTGTGCATGTGTATGTGTGTGTATGTGTGTGTGTGTGTGTGTGTGTGTGTGTGTGTGTGTAGGTCAAGGGTCAGTGTCTTCTTCCATTACTCCCTATCTTATATTTTGAGAAATTATCTCACACTGCACCTGAAGATCACTATTGTCTAGAGTGGCAGACTAGTGAACTCCAGATAGCTACTTATCTTCTGTGGGCACTGATGACACTGCACCCAGCATCTGAACTCAGGTTCCCACCCTTGTGTATACAGTGAACCCTATTCCCATGCCAAACTGTCAGCCAGTCTGTAACAGACATTCTTAAGAGGACCTGAATCTATCTATCTTCTCTGTGGCCTTGGGCAAAGAAAGGCTCTGTTAATTTATACTAAGAATTTTTGTTGTTGACTGAATGCTTGCAGTTCCTCCACCCCACTTCATAGGTTGAAACCTTAACCCACAATGGGACGGTATTGGGATTTGAGATCTATAGGACCCTCAGGGATGGGATCAAGAACAAACATGACAAGTAGCTTGCTGTCAGCTTGTGCCACGGGAGGATATGTAAACTGGCAGGCAGTCGCAAATAGGGAAGCAGGGCCTCATTGTTGCATCTGGCATCAGAAGCCTTGGTCTCTGGAACTGTGAGTTATACACATTGTTTCTAAGCCATGCACTGTATCATTCTGTGACAGTCTCTCAGCTGGGCCAACCCACAGCTCCAACAGGAGAGGAGTTTAGGGGCAGTGGCATCTGTAAGCACAATGCTGGGGAGTGAAGACAGGTGGATGTGGGAGTGATGGAGGAGGATACTGACCTCTGACCCCCCCCATACATGTGCATGTGTAGTGTCATACACATATGCACATACCTACATGACATTCATATATATACTACATATTACATATAACCACAAATATACATGAAATAAATAAAAAGAAAAAAGAAAAAGGAATGTTTTAAAGACATCATCTTGAGGTCTAAAACTGTCATCTTTAAGAATGAGTCATGGTTATGTTAGCTTTTCAAGGTATGTTTTCCTTCTAAGGCTCAGTTGCAACCTTCTCTTTATCCTTTCCCTTTCTTTTCATTTCTTAATATAGTTGGGATTAAACATCAAGAGACCTGAAGACAGAAAAGGCCTCACATCCCGATGGCCTTATAGGTTGGTCTAATGATCTGACCACATTGTGTCCCAGGTACTGGTTCTAGCATTCATGGTTTAGGGCCTTGAGAGGGTATGAACTGATCAGCAGGGAGAAGAAGGCTTGGGGTGCATTGGGAAGTAGGTAGGCTGTGGTAGTTCTGTTTCAGAAGGTGACATTAAGACGTGGAGGAAATAGGGAGCTGTCTGAGTGCATGGCTTCAAGGAGAGCATTCTAAGCACTGGAAATGTTCCTAGGAGTGCTGTTGGGTAGAGATGTGACTGGCATGTGCCAAGTATAGTAATGAGACCCCACTAAATGGAGCAAATACAGTGGAGAGTAAGGGAGCAGGATTGGAGACATGGTAGAGGCAGTGAGCTAGGTCATGTGTCCCTGCATGGAGACCACATAGTACTTTAGCCTGTGTGTGTGCATGGGTGTGCAAGCTTGTGTGCGTCATGAATGTATGTGTGTGTGTGTGTGTGTGTGTGTGTGTGTGTGTATGTGAGAGAGAGAGAGAGAGAGAGAGAGAGAGAGAGAGAGAGAGAGAGAGAGAGAGAGAGTTGTGTGTATAGTCATATGTGTATTTGTCTGTGTCAGTGTAGACACACCAATGACACAAAGTGAGCAGAAGTCAGAGGACAACCTCCGGCATTGTTCTTTGCCTTCTGCCTTGTTTGAGACAGGATCTCCTTGCTGTTCACTGCTGGTTTGCCAGGCTGGCTTTCAGAGTTTCTCCCATCCATGCTCCCCGTCTTGGTGTAGGAGCACTGGGATGCCAGACATGCACAAATCAGGTCCTCACCTTGCAGAGCAACTGCTTTACCCCCATAAGCCATCTCTTGAGTTTGGAGAAAGCATCTCTCACTGTACTTGGAGTTCCCTGACTCAGAAAGATAGCTCAGCAGCAAGCATCAGGAATCTTCTTGCTTTTGGCTCTTCTTGCTTGGGTGCATGCTATGTATATTTTATATGGGTACAGGGGATCTGAACTCAGGTCCTAATGCTTTCTGACTGAGCCATTTCCCCAGATCTAGCTTAACTACTTAAGGTGACAATCACAGACACAGACAGATTGATCATTTCCAAGTCCCCTACAAATTCCTGTTCTCAATGTTTGGCTTGTGGATTAGCCTGTTGGAATCACCCATGCGCAGTCACACATTCACACATGTACAGTCTATGATCACCCTGTATCTAGGACAGATCAAGAGATTGATGTGCAGATTGGTGTTTAAGAAACTATGCTTTGCTCACCTAGAGTCCCAATAGGATGTCCTCCTCTCTCTCCCACTTTCCTAGTAAGTGAAGACTTTCATGGGACATGCCCCTTGGGCTAGTGTCCAGATATAAGTGAATATATACAATTTGCCTCTTTTTGCTTCTGGGTTAACTCACTCATTATGATAATTTCTAGTTCAATCCACTTGTCCACAAATTTTGGGAATTCTTTGTTTTTAATAGCTGAGTAGTATTCCATAGTGTAAATGTACCATGGTTTCTTTATCTATTCTTCTACTGAGGGACACTTAGGCTGTTTCCATGTTCTGGCTATTATGAACTCTAGGTGAGAGAAGCATGAGAGAATGGGGAAATGGAAGGATCCAGAGGGTCCTAGAAACCTACAAGAAGAACATTATGATGGGCAGATCTGGGCCCAGGACTCCCATGCAAACTATGGCACCAGCCAAGGACAATACGGGAAGTAAACTTCGAACCTCTACCCAGATCTAGCCAATATACAGGACATTCTCCACAGTTGAGTGGAGAGTGGAGACTGACTTTTACACAAACTCTAGTGCCCTATATTTGACCATGTCCCTTGGATGGGGAGGCCTGGTGGCACTCAGAGGAAGGATAGCAGGCTACCAAGAAGAGACTTGATACCCTATGAGCATATACAGGGGGAGGAGGTCCCCCTCAGTCACAGTCATAGGGAAGGGGAGTAAGGGGAAAATGGGAGGGAGGGAGGAATGGGAGGATACAAGGGATGGGATAACAATTTAGATGTAATATGAATAAATTAATAAAATATATTTTAAAAAAGAAAAAAGAAACTATGCTTTGAAGTTTTTTATTTTTATTTTGTTTTTCTTTTTCTTCTTTTTTTAAAAATAAAATCTCAGTGCATTAATAACAACCATATGTACACCTTAAAAAACATGAAAATATGCCATTTGGAGAATATGCTCTTGGGTGGTGGCCCGCAGCCTGGATGCACTACTGTTTGTGGAGATCTCTTGTATATCTGGAGCAGAAGGTATATACTGAAAGGCATCATGTCAGAGAAGTCTGCTTCCAACATGGAATCTATGGTCCACTGCATGCTGGGTAGTGCATGCTTGGGAAAATATCCCAAGATCCCTTTGGTATCCAGGTGTGATCTATTGCCTTGTTCTCACCAGTCAAATGTGAGTAGAGGTGATGGGTGATACCTTTGAATCAGTGGTGAGAACAGGCCTTTCTGAATCTTCCCATCCATCAGAAAACTCCTAGGCCATCACGGAATGAAGGAAGTGGAGATAAAAGCTGGAGGATTCACACTGAGCTATTGTGTGTGAAGTTGCATTCAGGGGATTTCGGATTGATCAGCTGACTCAACGGCATTCATTATCCTGGGTCATAGATTCTTGGAATTTAATGTGCGTGAAAGTTATGAAGAGAGCTTGGGAAAGCACCTGTTGTTTTCTTCTAACTTTGGAGCTTTATATTCTGTAATTCTGCCCAGATTTGAAATTAAAATTAGGCCATTTGTGCTGGGGTACAGTGCCTACCCAGCATGCAATGGGCTATAGGTTCCATCTCCAGCATCTAACAAAGAAGCCAATTTGTTCATAATTCTGTACTGGCTTTTGTTCCATGCTGTCATGGCCAGCACAAAAAAGGACATGGGAGGGAGCACTAAAATTTGTTAAGGTTGGTTTTGGGTGAATGACTGAATTTGTATTGACATCTCTGCTTTCCTAATGGCTCCACTCTCTGTTCTGTTGCTCCTGTTCCCTAAAAGAAAAAGCACTTGATTTTTGTCCCTCAGAAAGCTCTTCAGCCAGAGTGGCTTCTTTTTCATCAGGACCAACAGATGAAAGCTTGCAGAGCCTCATCTGCTGCCTCCCTGGGGACATGAGGGACATGTTGGGTGCTGTGGTACAGGCTCAAGGGGTCATTTATACAGTCTCCGTTGGAGTGGAGATGGATTCATTCCTTCACACAGAAAAGCTTCCCTGGCTTTTGGAAGGAGCTACCACAGCTCTTTCCAATTTAGACATGGTCTTTTTAAGTCTCATATAAATTAAGCTCCTGAATTCTTTAGAGAAATTTGTGATTTTATAGCTCCCTAAACCCAAAGTGCTATTATTAAATTATCTTTCTGGATCACTTCACTGACAGTTCTACTTCTTAAAATAGAGATCAGCTATATTCCTGGACACCGGCATAAAAAAGCTGACTTTGAGATCGCAGTTTCCAAATGCCTGCTTGATTTTTAACTACTGTTTTTCTACTTCTGAAGTTCTCTTGAGTGGGCTTAGGAGGTATGGCACAGGGTCCATCTTTAAATGTCACAGTTGGGTGCCATTTCCCCTCTTGCTCTGTTGGTCCCTGCTTCCTACTTGAGGTGTCTTTTTTCTTTCAGTCCTGTATCTTATAACACTAGTGATGTCCAGCACACTGGAATAGCTTGACTTGACCTTAGCAATGCCCTCAAAAGCCCTCACATATACCCTTAACTCTGTCTTCCTTAGAGAATGCTAACGGGGGCAGGGGGCTCTTCTTTTTTCCCCAGTTCTCCCCATCTCTCAAACATTTATTTAACAATTACTTATTTCAACCTTTGGTGGTTCTTCCTTGAGGGAAAATAAAGGACCTCACACTCTAATGGAGAACAGAGCCATGAGGAGTCAGACATGGAACTGAGTGTCCATGAGACCTTTAAGTAGGGAACACTGAGAGAGACTGCTATATTTTAGATATTAAATGCTGCAGCTCTTTACCCCTAGTCCAAGTGTTAAAGGCTGTTCCTCAGTGTGGTGCCATTGGTGGGGGAGGGATGAAAGCCTGAAGAGGCAGAACCTACCTAGACCCTAGTTAGAAGTCTATAGGTTCTTGGAGGTAATAGTGGGATCCTGTTTCTTCTTTTCACTTGTGAGACAGACAAGCCTGCCCCACCATGCATTTCTGCTACGACATCCTGGGCTGACACAGGCCTATTTCAATGATACCAATCAGCTCCCTTAGAGCTCCTTTCCTTGGGCTATGGAATTTTCTGTAGGCTTAGATTTTTCAAAAACCTACTTTATTTAGGGTTCTTAAATGTTTCTATCTTCTTTCCAATTTACTGACCAGAGGTAGGAGAGAACAAAAGTTAATAGGGGCAGGGGATGTGGACCTTTTTAGATATAGTTCTTGGGGGCGATTCCACTCTTTGTGGGCAGAATATCAGCAGTCCAGTCAAATAGCAATCACCAAACACCAATGGGAATCAGTGGCAGTGACAGGCTGTGTGCCCGAGCATGCAGCAGCCAAGGCCTGGAAAGAGTTTATGGATGGTGCAGGCAGGGCCTGCAAGGCAGGTCGGTGAGGCGGTGTGAACCAGAGAGAGAGAAAAAGATTATTCTATTCCAAGCTTAAATGACATAGAGACACATCTGGCTAAAATGACCTGTTGGCACTGTTGCTTTCTGTGCTCCTGTGGAAAAGGCTCCCTAGACAAAACGTTTTTCAAGTCTCCATAGGATCATGTCTTGGTCCTGATTTCTCCTAATTTGTTGGGTACATTTATCCCTGAAATAGGCTTCCCATTATAGAAAGAGTGGACCAGGTAGGGAGAAATGGAACTACGAGAAGAAAGACTTTGAAGAGGAAGAAATAAAACAAGGGAAGGTGGAGAATATATGTGACATGAAAGCAAAAAAAGAGGGACGATGAGGAAGGAGGAAGCAGATCACGTGTCAGGGAGGCATGGAGGAGGTGGTGATGGAGGGAGATAGATCAGAGCAAATAACCATGGCCTTTGTGTATGGACACATCATAGAAAAACCCATCACTGAAAATTAGAGAGGGAGCGACAGAACTCTAGACTGTACCCCTGACTAAAAAGATACCTGACAGAGTTTGCTTTTTTATAAAAAGATGATCCTAAGAGGCTTCACAGGCTTCACAGTTCTACTGGGGCATTTGTGAAATGTCACAGCATTATATACATTTGTTATATACAAAACAAGAAGGCCAGAAACCAAAGAGGAAAAAGGAAAAAGAAGAGGAAGGACCACCATGCCTCACCATGTTGCTGAGCAGAGACTGCCCATATAAAGCGATAGAACTGATGTTGCTGTGCTGGGATCCATTCATTTTGTTTAGAGGAACCGTTGATAGAGGAAGAGAGCAGACCTGTCAAAATGGAAGTCACTAGAAAGGGCATAGCATATCTGAAATAAAAAATGTATGATACTTAGACATGCAGAAGTATCCAACGAACCAAGCAAAACCAGCATACAGTGTTGAAAGAAACCACCTTTCTAGTTGGAATCAAGTGTAAAATGTGAGGACAAAAGGTTTTAAGTCATATTGTGGTTAGAGGCCTTATAATGCTTTGGCTTTCTTCACTTATGTAGATTAATACTTTCAGTTTTAACTGGGAAAGTTGAAAAGAAAAATTTAAAAAACAAACAACACAAAAGCAGGTAAGCACCAATAATGCCATCAATAAGTAGTAGTTTAATGTGACTTAGAAATTATGCTACCAGTTGAGATATCAACATCTTACCATTTTACAGGAAAAACTTAGGGCCTCTGAAAGGATGTATCAGGTTTTCCAGGTGACATAGCTAGTAAGTGGGATAGACAGTCTTTAACCCCTAAGACATACTGTGCAATGGCATGGCATGTCTTGCGAGGCTCAAATACTTGGAAAAAACATACATCACATTCTTCTGGTTATAAATTCCATGCCCCTTTCTTTTTTCTCCCTCTTCTTTGGGAGGGCAAAATAGGCCCAGATAACTAGGAGAAGTTAGGCTACAACAAAGTTTATAATGCACATGTCCTATGACCCAATGCTTTCAGATTTCAGTAAAAATCTAGTCAGGAAGCTTACATGAGTGCATAGACAAAATTCATAAAACACTGATATCATCATGCATAGAAATAAAAACAACCCACTAGAAGAATGTATACAAATTCACTCTCATGATGGATCATTATACAACAATAAAAACAATTTACAACAACATAGATCAGATTCATAAATATAATGTTGAATAACAAAGACCAGAAACAAAATGATACATAAAAATTGTCTATGGAAAACAGAGTGGTTACATTCCATTGCCATTTAAGAATATTATACAACCAAACAAAAGGTACTCCTAACAGTTTCAAATCTGAGTCAATCTCTCCAGCATACTTTTAAGACAGAAATATCCATATACATATGAATATATAAGATATGCATGCATTTAAATGAGGTCAAAATTGACACAGTGAGCAATATTGGAAAACCCATAAGGCACAGTTTTTCTCTTGTGCTTCATTTATTGGCTTGTGCTGTGGCTATATATATGTCTACTGTATGGTTTTCAGTAGATAAATTTTATTTTGTTTTAGCTACTATCTTGGTGTATGTCATATTTTGTAATGAAAACACTTATAGAAGAATGAAGAATGGCTCATCCATTAAGAATGTTTGCTGCTCTTGCAGAGGATTGGCATTTGGCTCCCAAGAGCTCTATTTCAGCTCATAACTTCTTGTAACTCTGTTTTTAGGAGATCCAATTTCTTATTCTGGCTTCCAAAGGAACTCACATGCATGTATACATATAAATACACACACATACATAACAATAATAAAAATGAAAACTAAGTAATATAGTTTCAAATCCTATAAACAATACTCAAACTATCAACTTGTTTCACTAATAGTCTTATGAGTAGGTATCTACAACTTTCCTGAGGGTACCTGTCAATGACTGTCTATTAAAAAACCCTTATATTTATTTATTTTGTGTGTGTGAGTGTTTACCTGCATGTGTATCTATGTACCACAAGTGTCCCTGGTGCCAGCAGTGGCAAGAAAAGGTCAATGTATCTCCTGAAACTGGAGTTTAGGATGTTTGTGAATCACTATGTGGGTGCTGAAAAGTGAACTTGAGTCCTCTGCAAAAGCAACAAGTTCTCTTAATTCCTGAGCCATCTCTTCAGCCTCAATGTCTGTCTTTTATTTTTATACATTTCTGCAACTGTTCCAGGGAATAATCTACCACCTATTCACTGAGGTAGCATTTACTTGTCTGTTCAGCAGCCCTAAGGCAGAATGCAGAGAAGAGTTTAGGCCTTGTTATTCCATATTAATTTATAACGAATCTCCCCTACTGTCTGTAGCACACCTTCTCCCACTTCAGTCCCACATGCATTTATAATGTCCATGCTTTAGTTTTTCCACAGACAAATCCTGCAAATAGACAGAAGAGATGCATAGGGATACAACTTTCCCTTACATGTACTTCCAAACAAATTAGTTGTTGCCTGCCATCACTTCTATTGCCCCTTGGGGGAGAATGCTACCATTTCTCAACATTTTCTGGAGTTGATTCAGTGATAAGAAGTGCCCGTGTGTATTCCTTTTGAATATGTTTGGTATTCTGATATTTTAACCCACCTATTCATCTTCCAAAACTCTTGAAACATTTTAAATTTTGTCGTGCTAGTGAATTGATGACTGTCTTGTGTTGAATTGTTCACCTTTCCACCTCCTGCCAACCTCATATTATTGAAATCATAGCTCAGACTTTGGAATATGACACTATTTGTAGATAGCATCTTTATAAAGGTAATAATAAAGCAGAGAAAGAACAGGGACTGATGCTTCTTTTCTTCTTCTTCTTCTTCTTCTTCTTCTTCTTCTTCTTCTTCTTCCTCTTCTTCTTTCTCCTCTTCCTCCTTCCATCTTCTTTTGAGACCAAGTAACATGTAGCCTAGGATGGCCTTGAAATTTGTGGTTCTCCTGCCTTTACTTTCCCAGTGTTAGAATTAAAGGCATGAGCCATGATCCTCAGTTTCTTACTGTAATTTTATTCTTATACAGCCCAATTTTAAGTCTCCAAATAAGACTGCGTAATTATAGCCATTTTAGACAGCTCAGGCCAAGAAAATTGAATAATTTTTCCTAGATGATAAAAGTCAGAATGTGGGGTAGGTAGATCGCAAATGAAGTTGGGTGCTGTCTTCATCACATGCCGCTTTGCAAATTGCAAGAATAGAGCCAAGCCACATGGCTGGAAAAGTGAACCAGAGCTCCCCCAGGGACCAGAGGCTCTTTGACCTCCCATTATCCCTGAGGGCACAAGTAGTACTTTGCAATGGTTCCCCAAGCCAACTAAACTAAGGTCCAGGTACTGTGATGCTCACTGTGCCATATGTGGGATAGAAGCGTTGGAACCTGTGGGCATAACGTTATTGTGCAACTCAGATGCTGATTTCTGTAACTCTTCCCTACATTTTGTTGCAATCCATGTTCTATGAATCTCCTGTCTCATTTTTGTGTAAACACTGCTCCCCAATTGTCCCCTGATATGCCAATAAAGCAGCTTACAGCCAATCACTGAGCTGGGGAGAGAATAAGGATGGACTTCCTGCCAGCCAAGGGAAGAGGAGTTAAAGGGGAAAGTAGGGTATTTGGCCACCAGCACAGGTCCAGAAGACATCAGGAGAGAGGAGCTGGAGCAGGAAAGCAATAAAGTACAAATAATCTCAGTGATTCACTCTGGAGGAAGCCAGACTAGTTTAGAGGGCTAACAGCAGAGTAATAACAGCTCAGTTAATATGCTGTGAAGCTTGTTAAAATACTATAATACAGTCTTAATCATTTGTGTGATAGCTGTGTTAAGAGAGAAAGAAACACAATTTTATAAAAATAACTTTACCACGAACCACCTGGAGTCAAGAGCAACACTTCTCCACCGGATTTCCTGAATCAGAAACTCATTTTAACAAGACTTCCCAGATAATTCAGCTATGCAGCCAAGTTTGAGAAAGGCACAAGGAAACTCATGAAATGAATAGAGGCTGGGATGCTGTTCACAGTGCCCTCTTCTGTCCGAAGCTTTTTGCTTCTTTGCACATCACCAGATCACCTTGTGATTTCAGTAGATCTTTCTATGAGATACTTATGGTTCCTATTCTCAAACTTTGCTATAGGAGTGTCCATAACACTGAAGACCTTTCTAGTCACTCAGGATCATTGTCACACTTATTTTAAGACTCTCTTTTTTTACAGTTTATTATTTATTTGTTTATTTATTATTCTTTTTATATCCAAGTCATAGACCCCCTTCCTCCTCTCCTCCGGCCCCACCCTTCCTCGCTCTTCCTCTTATGATCCCTCTCCTCCCTTTCATAAAAGGGAAGCCCCTACCAACCCACCCTAGCACATCAAGTTATATCAGGACTGAGCATAACCTCTTCCCCTGGGGCCTGGTGAGATAGCCCCACCAGATAGGAGAAATAAAAAACCAGGTAACAGAGTCCATGTTGAAAATAGCTTCTGTTGCCCTTAATAGCCCATCAATTACATATATGTAGGGGGCATAGGTCCAGTCAATGCGTGGTCCTTGGTTGGTGTTTCAGTCTCCACAAACCCCTGTGGGCCCATGTTGGTCTTCTTGTGGAGCTCTTGTCCCCTTTGTGTCCTTCTATATAATTCCACCCACTCATCCTCAAGGCTCCCTGTGTTCCACCCAATGTTTGGCTGTGAGTCTAAGAATCTGTTTTGATCTGCTGCTAGGTGGAGCTTCTCAGAGGACAGCTATACTAGGCTCTTGTCTGCCAGCATAGCAGAGAACCATTAATAGTGTAAGGGGTTGGCTCTCTCTCATGGGATTGAGATCAGGTTGGGCCAGGTATTGGTTGGACATTCCCTCAATCTCTGCTCTATCTTTATCCCTGCACATCTTGTAGGCAGGGTAAATTATGGATTGAAGTTTTTGCATGTAGGCTGGTGGTCCTCTCCCTCCACTAGGAGTCCTGTCTGGCTAGATGGTGGCCTCTTCAGTCTCCGTGAGCCCTGCTACCAGAAGTCTCAGCTAGAGTCACTTCCATATCCTCCCAGGAGCCTACCCTGCCATAGGTCACTAGCTTGTTTCAGAGATGCCCCTGTCCACAGTTTCTCTTCTCTCTGAAACCCCTTTGTCCTTCTGCCTCTACTCTCCACATATCTGATCTCCACCTTCATTTCTCTCCAAACTCGTTCTTCTGTCCTGCTCCCTCTCTTCAACCAGTTTCTTCAACAAATGGTGCTGGTCTAACTGGATGTCTACATGTAGAGAAATGCAAATAGATCCATATTCATCACCCTGCACAAAACTAAAGTCCAAGTGGATCGAAGACCTCAACATGAAACTGGAAACATTAAGTCTATTAGAAGAGAACATGGCAATCAGCCTTGAACTCATTGGCACAGGAGACAGCTTCCTGAACAGAACAATAACAGCTCAGGCTCTAAGATCAACAACTAATAAATGGGACCTCATGAAACTGAAATATTCCTGTAAGGCAAAGGGCACAGTCAATAGAATGAAACCATAGTCTACAGATTGGAAAAGATCTTCACCAACCCTATGTTTGACAAAGGGCTAATATCTAAATTATATAAAGACATTAAGCACCAACAAACCAAGTAATCCAATTTAAAAAAAATGAACACAGAGCTAAACAGAGAATTTTCAACAGAGGAATCCTGAATGGCCAAGAAGCACATAAAGAAATGCTTAACATCATTAATCATCATGGAAACGCAAATCAAAATGACTCTGCGATTCTATCTTATACCTGTCAAAATGGCCAAGATCAAAAACTCAAGTGGCAACACATGCTGGTGAGGATGTAGAGAAAGGGAAACACTCCTCAATTGCTGGTGGGAGTGCAAACATGTACAACCACTTTGGAAATCAACCTGGCACTTTCTCAAAAAATTGGGAACAGTTCTACCTCAAGACCCAGCCATACCACTCTTGAGCATATACCCAAAAGATCCTGAATCATTTAACAAGGACATTTGCTCCACTATGTTCATAGCAGCTTTATTCATAGTAGCCAGAAACTGGAAACAACCTAGATGTCCCTCAACCGAAGAATGGATAAAGAAACTGTGGTACATTTGCACAATAGAACACTGCTCAGCTATTAAAAACAAGGGAATCATAAAGTTTGTAGGCAAATAGATGGAACTAGAAAAGATCATCCTGAGTGAGGTAACCCAGACCCAGAATGACACTCAGAGTATGTAATCACTTGTAAATGGATATTAGCCATATAGTACAGTATAACCTTACTACAATTCACAGACCCAAAGAACCTAAGTAACAAGCAGTGTCTAAGGGAGGATGTTTGAATCTCATTGTCACTCTTAACTGTTGTGAGATCCATTTCTGTGACTGCTGTGTTGGGATTCCCTGGCTATTTGGAATCATTTTGGTTTAGCAATTAGCATGTATATGAAAGTTCCCATCTCAGACTCTTAGTCACTCATGGAGCTCCTATGAGAGAAGAGCGTCAAGATTTCTGCTTGTAGGAATCTTAAAAGTAATTCTTTACAAAGCATATTAAATCTTGATATCCCTAAGCTCTTGTTTACTTTCCTTTATCTATCTCAGGTACCCAAGCCAAGAATATTTCTCGACTGAATTTATTGTAGAAAGTAAATGCACATTTCTGTTGCCACTTTACCACTGTAGAGTGGGATGCTGTTTGCTTCCACTGTCACATCCTGGTGAATGTTTTCCTATTGAGTGATTCTGCAGGAAGGTCCTCCAGTGTTCACAGGGGCAATAATATCCTAGGCGTGAGGAGTACCAGGTGCTGCACG
This sequence comes from Acomys minous, assembly GCF_964271855.1. Classification (NCBI taxonomy): domain Eukaryota; kingdom Metazoa; phylum Chordata; class Mammalia; order Rodentia; family Muridae; genus Acomys; species Acomys minous. Next base: position 42,709,671 of record NC_140489.1, on the reverse strand, counting down.
ATTCTGCGTCATCTTGGTTCAGGACAGGTAGTTTGTGTAGTAAAGAAAATGCACCATACGGTCCAGTTGCCTTTGCGTCAGTAACCATTCCTCTGCTATACAAGTGAACCATGATTAGTGCGCATCCTTCTTTGAATTTCTTACCTGGGGAGGTTGTATGCACTCAGAGTAAAATTTGAATCTTCTGGTGTTTAAAAGGCATCTTGTTATTTTCCAGTTTGAAAAATGCATGAAAGAACTAATTCTCTGGCTTATGAAAGCAATGGTTAAAAAATGTCTTCAGGGATAAGGAACGGACATCATCCTTTAATAAAGAAAACATTTTTAGCTTCACATTGATAGTCTCCAGCCCACCCCAAAGCTGTACTTCATCAGTGGGGTTAAAGCTATACACTTAGCCCTCCCTGTCTACAATCACCCCAAGCTCACGACTTCTGTCTTCTCATGGGTGGGGAGCTGGGGCTCAAATGAAGCTGGAGATTTGTGAGGCTTTGGAGTCTTTGAACAAGCATGGGGTGTTTGTGAAAGATCTTAGGATTGTGCTTTGCTGCTCTTCTCCAAAGCTTGCTCTAGGAAATTACATCTCGAAATCTCAGCCAAAACCTTAGCAAAATCCTGTCTCCTTAAAACTGTAATGAAACTCGGCACAGTCGTCATCAAAAGAAAATAACAGAGACAGGGACACAGAGAGGAGGTCGGATCTGGACAGAAATAGAGTTTGTTTAAAGAAGCCCTGGTTCTAGGGCCTTTGTGGGGACAGTTGATGCCTTGCTCCTGGTATTTAAACACAATTCTAAGCCTCTTACTTGTGTGAGTCTAGGCACATCCAGCGCCACTCCCCACCGCCTCTCACACGTCCTCTGGCTTGACACTTCCCCAACCATCTGCTCTCCTGATTTCTAACCTCACCCCTCCTTCCTCCCTTTCCTCTTCCCTCCCTCCTCCTCCTTCCTTTCTTTCCCTCACCCTCCCTCCTCCTTCCTTTCCCCCTCCCTCTTTCCGCTTCCTCCCTTCTCCTCTTCCCTCCCTCTTCCTTTTCTCCCCCCACTTTCTTCCTCCTTCATTGCTATTTTCACCACTGTGGCATAGCTTGGCCTCATACACATTTAATAGAATCAGTTTTAACTTTTTTTTTTTTTTTTTTTGCAAAAGCATCCAGATTTCCTTCCAAGCTAAAATATCACCTTTCCAACTAGGAGTGCAGCTCTTCAGAGGAAAGCTCTGACACTTGCCTGTGGTAGAATTATGAAATTTTATAAATTTGCCAGAGGCAAAGTTTGCTTTCTGCTGAGCCTAAACATCTGTATTTTTCCATACCAATCAATGTTCCCAATATTTTTCTAGTAAAAAAAAAAAAAAGCTACTTCACAGTTTTTGTTCACAGCTGTGTTAAAATGTGAACAATAGCATTTCTGGGGCAGCCCTTTCACCTGTCCTTTATCCTTTTATCCTGATGTGCAAGGACAGAATGGGTTCTCATGATACAGTATCAGGAGACAGAATTTTTTAAATTTAATTTTTAAACTTGAGAATTTCATACATGACTACATGTATATATCTGTATATACAAAATATTCTGTTAGAGGAAAGGTTCAAATGTTTTCTTGAAATCACTCCCCAATTACATTAAAGTCTGTTTTCTTTTTTTTTGTTCTTTAATGTGTAGATTATTGCATCTAATATGTATGTATATATGTATATATATTATATATGATTTTTACTGCACTACACTGACCTAGTGAATTTAGATGCAGCTAAACCATAGCCGGGCCACTGGAGGCTTGCTTTGTTAACCCCAATATTTGTCTAAGGGACCATTTGGAAATCTCAGTTAAGAGGATAAGCCATGGACTATTGCTGACACATAAAACTTACCACATGCCTTCCAAGTCTTCCATTCCCAGCTGTACAATTACAGTTGCAAAACACAGATAAAAAAAAAACAACAACAACAAAACAAAATTTGGCTTAATTTTATATTTAAGCAGAACAGCTTACCTTGCCACCCTAACCAAATGTTTATCTGCCTAACCTTTCATTGATCCCAATTTGGAGTAAATTTACAATGCAAATACAGCCAGAGTACAACCATAACATTAATCACTATTGAACGATACTTCATTGGACTGCTCCATGCAAGGTGACTCTGAAATTGCTCTTTAATTCTCATAGCAGCCCTCTGCATTAGGTATGGTTATTCACCATCCTCATCTCAGAGAGGTAAACTGGGGCCTGGAGTGGGTTGCTAACTCTCTCTGATGCATATATGGGGCACAGCACAACTGGCATCTAAATATAAGCCTCCTGGCATTGGCAGCACAGCTTCTGAGTACTGACTTAATTGTCTTTACAGTATACAAGACTTCCTTTACAGATATTTTTAAAATGCAGTTTTGTCAAGGTTTTGAATAGCGAAAAAGTAAAATCCTGAGGCAGCTACAGCATCAGGGGAGCGGAGAGGAATAATCAAGGGGGGGAGGGGGAAGGAAGTCCATAGTGGGAAGATGTTTCTGGTCAGTGTTGTTCCTGAGACCAAAGCTGGCCATAAGGACAAGGCCAGTTTCTTATTAAGCAAACCGCCAATGAAATGTGTGAGTGGGCAGACAGCAAGAAGCACTGAATTCTATAGAAAGGTTGTGTTCTCTTCTTGGTGTGTTCTCCTGTCACCAATTTTCAGGCTTATGTCCCATTTTCTGGAAGAACTAGAGAAGATGACAATATATTTGAGCTAAGGAGCTGCAAATCATGGACATTCTGTGCCTGAATGGTAGGACAGAGGCAGAAGTGGGAGGCCCCAGAGCGCTCCCTGATCACACGACTGATCTACCAGGATAATTAATAGGGAGACTCACGAGCCTGATGTTTTAACAATTGCTTGTCGTTGGTTTGTAGCTCGTTTGTGGGAAAATGCTCCAGGATAGCTCCCGGGCTCTGCGTTTTGACATGGGGTCAAATGCAGATGGTTCTTTTTGTTTTGCATCCCTAGAGGTGGAGGAAGGACCATTTCAACCTGGGCTTGTTATTTTCAGCACTTTCCTCTCCATGGTTCCTTCTGCATTTTCTCTGTCCACATTCAACATTTTTGAATTCCCTATCTCGGAGCAGCAGTGTGCTCATTAAAGCGGCTGGTTGACACTGGCGTCCTCTGCTGATCTTCTTGGAGGCTGTTTGAGCAATGTTTGTACAGCTGTGGCCTGTTTTCCAATCAAGAGAGGCAAGGGAGTCTACTAATGAGCGATTACCCGAGAACATGGCCAGGTGAAGACCGAGTCTCTTTTCACATTTATTTCTTTGTAACACAAGTCCATTAGCCAGGCAAATGTGTCAATATGGTGCCATCAATGTCAGCAATACACTTGCCTTGCTTTTTGGATTTTATTCTCCAGGATTTTGCCAGAGGCAATTACCGAAGTGCTTTGTTTTGGAGACATTGGAGGGTTCTGGCCAAACATTTCCAGGCTGAGAGCGCCAGACACAGTTCCCACTGAATTCTCTCTCTCTCTCTTTTTTTCCCCAGAAAGGAACAACTCATGCTACACAATGCTCAGAGTACCCTACCCCATAAGCTCTGAAAGGACAGAGTAGGGGCTCACCCTGAGAGGACAGCAGGGCTTTCAGATCACCCATGGTAGTAGTCCTCAACCTGTGGGCTGCAGCATCTATGGCAAGCCTCTGCCTCCCCAAATATTTGCATTACGATTCATAGCAGTGAAATTACAGTTATGAAGTAGCAGAAAAAAGTGATTGTATGGTTGGGGGTCACCACGACACAAGGAACTGTATTAAAGCGTCGCGTTAGGAAGGTTGAGGACCGCTGCTCTCGGGGCTCATCCAGAGGTGGAAACAAGCTCTAGGTGAGGGAGAGCATGGCTCTGGCAGAGGCTGGGGAGGGAGAGACCCAGCCACCAAGTATTGTGTTATTGGAGTTTAAGCTCAGGAGCCATCATGAGAAGCGTAAGAAGAAAAGCAAAATACTAGCAATGCTGCAGTAAAGCTCGGCTCTCAAAGCTGGCCTTCTGGGAGTCTGGAACTACTTTCTTAATGCTATTAGGGTTCTTGCCCTGTGTCTGAATCAGAGTTTAAAAACTGTTCCTGGGAAATGCTGGGCAACTGCAGACTTCCTTCGTATAGTTAGAACGTGGTCCTGCACAAAAGCCACATGGAAGAGCAGGGCAACTCGAAAGACCAAAAAGGAATCGGTGGCTAAACTGAGCAGGGCCTGGTGCTGTCTCATGCACTTCTGATGAGCCTCTCCTTTTGGATAGAAAAAAAGAATAGAGAAAATATAAGCATTGCTATTCTGCCAGTGGTTCCTTAGGGAGACATGAGGCAAGGTCACATGATGTCAGCCGCAAGGCTTCCTGAGCTATCCCAGCACCTATGCACTCCTCCTCAGCGCTTTCCTGGTGCCGATCTGTTTATCTGTAGTCTTTTCTTCCAGTCATCCATTCCCCACACAAGCCTGCACTCCCAGAATGCTGAGCTCCTTGTCTTGCTGAGACCACCTCTGTTTCCTGGCAACTGAACGCTTTTCCTGCCCTCCCCTCCCCAATGCTTCCTTGGTGCCTTCCCAACTGTTTCCAGAAAGCACATTAGTGCTGCGCTAAAGTGCTCTCCCCTACGTTGGGTAATGGCGGGGCTCCCACTGTCCCCATGGAAGGCTCTGTGGTTGCACGCCTAGATAGGCTTCTCCATCCCTCCTCTTTTATTAGTAGAACCCTCTTAGGCATGATGGAAACGCTTCTTTCAGGTAGGAGTGACTGACTCATTTTTGATGAATGAAACGTGGACATTTCTGGATATACTTTTAGGGGCAACGTTGTAAAACAGGGGATTTGGCTCACATTCTTTGCTTTGTTGTTGCTGCTGCCTCTGCTCTTCTTTCTTCTTTCCCTGGAGTGGACATAAAATGAACTGAACAGCTCTGTTATGCTGTGACCAGGAGCCAGGAGGATGGAAGTCATAACCAAAGAAAGACAGAGGCGAACAATAAAAAGTTCCTGGTACCTGATGAGGCGATAAAACCACGGGACCAGCCTTGGGTTATCTTATTCCCCGGCATTTTGTTAAATGAATAACACCAGTCAGATCTCGTCCTCTTAGAACCTCGATTCACTGGGCATTTCAGTTACTCCTGGCCCAATGCATTTCTGGCTAATTATGTGCCAATCACTGAACTTTTAACCTTTTATTGTTTCTTAATGAATTTTATGACATACATCCTAATCGCACTCATCTCCCTCCCCTTCCTACCTGCCTTCCCCCTTGCAACTTTATCCCAAGAGAGACAAAATAATCTCACTACGGAAGCTGTAGTGGGTCACAATGCATCCCACAGTATACCCTTTTGTCCATACTTTACTTAGAAATGTTTATTGTAATGAATCGTTGGTCTGGTACAAGGGCTACTCTATCAATACTGGAACCTCACCGGGACTCCTCTCAGCTATCCTGTTGGTTCTCTGTGTTATGAAGATCCCATAGTTTTGGATCTGCAGGGCCAGCCCCTTTATGAACTCCAGCAGTTCACTGATAAGGTAGGCCAATTCAAAGTCCTGCATTTGAGCCTGAGAGGTATCTGAGCTGCTCTCCTGCTCTCCCGCCCCTGGGGCTGGCTCACCAGCACCCTCCAGCAAGCCTAGTCAGCTCTACTGTGCTGCCCAGGCAAGATGCATGGCCTTCTCTCCTGAGTGCTGCAGGAGGTGAGGGGCAGGGGCAGCTCTCCTGTTTTTATGACCCAGAGTCAGGTCTCTATCTGCTGCAGGTGGTGGTGGGGGGGGGCGAGGTGGGAGAAGAGTATCTCTCCCTCATCCACACCATCCCGTGGGAGACAAGTGGTAGGGTCAGCTCTCCTGCAATCTTATCTTTGGGGCCACCTCACCCAAGTACTGTACTTGGCACCCAGATGTGGCCCCAGTAGCAGCACAGGGCAGGAACCCACCATGATCCCTGGTTCACTGGCTACTCACATCAGGCTGTTCCTCCCTACCCCCAAGTCTCCAAGTTTGCCTCTCTTCACTGAGCCCACATCTGTCTGTTTCTCTTTCTCTTCCATCTCTTCACCACTTAATTGCTCCTCTGAGTGACACTCCAGGTCTCTGAGTGTCTGGAATTGTCTTAGGAGTAGTCTCAGGAGTGCCGTGTCCTGCTCATGCATTACGACACTGAGCAAAAATCATCTCTGGCATGGCCTGTCCCTGCAAGGCTTGCGTGGCACCAGACTGGTGGTCAACTCAGGCTCACTTTTTTTCAGGCAAAGTTAAGCTACTAACCAGCCAGATGCTCACAGGTCAGAACATTGAGTGTAGACATAGCCTCTCTCCTCTCTGCCACCTCTTGACGCACAAGAGACACAGCAGCCACAACTGCAGCACCTCTCCGGGTAGATGATCACTGTGGTTTCAGTTGTAATTTATTTTCTCTCTCCACAGCTGTCTGTGAAGAACTTGAGGTTGTGCTTTGTTCACTTGCTTTCTCAGCATCAATGATGCCTCCAACATGCCCCGAGTCCTTCTTTTAAAGGTTTGTGGTGTTGTGGCGCACAACTTTAATCCCAGCACTCAGGAGGCAGGGACAGGCGGATTGCTGTGAGTTAGAGGCCAGCCTGGTCTACAAAGTGAGTCGAGGACAGCCAAGACAATACAGAGAAACCCTGTCTTGAAAAAACAAACAACAACAACAAAACCAAAACAAACAAGAAAAGGTTTCTGATGTTGCCACAGAAGCCAACTTTCTCTCTGTGGCTATCAACATTGCATGTTTGTTCATAAAACTCATAACTCAAGCAAAGCAGTTCAGGAACAGACAAGTTAAAAACCATAAGAGTGATTTTTAATATATAATCTGTGTTATTAATTTCATAGTATAAGATGAAACCTGCCACTATTAAATTTAAGAGAGAGAATATTGGCAGAAATCTCAATAAATCAAAGAAAGGCAAGCTTGGGAGTCATTTTAGAAAATTGCTGTTGAATTCAATGAATTTGGAAATTTAGGGGAACTTAGAATTAACTCATTGATTAACTTTCTTGTAAGGTATTGATCATAGATCATTGCAGCTGCTACCTCAAATTACAAAGTGAATGAATTTGTGTTTTGTGGCTGGTGTTGAACTTATACATGATTAAAAATAATCTTCAGCCACCTTTTTGTTTGCCTTTAATTGGTTGGACAAAGCCTCAGTGGGCCAACTGGCTTCAGAGCTTCCGTTCAGCTTTGGAACATACAGCCTTGGGTTGCACACACATGTGTCTTTGGCACACTGGACACTGGTCACAGCACGGTCAGGTGGAGCTGTTTCGCTGGGCAGGTGGTGTCTACAGGCTCCTAGAACATGAGAGCCACTGGAGCTTGCAGGGGATGACCTCAGTGGTCAGGACATGAGCAGGAGCTCAGATGATCAGTGCTGTTGCAGCACACAGGCATGCTTTGTGCTAACTATGCAGTCACCAGGGGTGGCTCTCTAGGATAGTGTAAACACAAAGAATTGCATGCAGCGATAGGAAGCCCCAACATAAGAATCTGGCATCTCAACAAAGACCAGAGCTCATGTGGGATAAGAATAACTAGAGACTCATTGGCTGCAGTCCCTGAGTGATACTGAGTTGCAAGTTGATGCCAAGTTTATGTCCCATACCCCCTAGGTTCTATAAAAAGGACATATACTTAGCCTTACAGTTCTTACAAACGAACTTCAGATGGTTATTTTTTTCATAAGGCTTTAATTATGTTAAAATTTCTTTGAAAATAGTTTTGGGGAGCTGGAGAGGGATGGCTGAGTTGGTAAAGTGCTTGGTGCACCAGCATGGGGCTTGATGATGGATCCCTAGCATTCACATAAAGAGGAGCATGGTGCAACACGCCTGTCACTCCAGCACTGGGTGTACAGAGACAGGCGGACACCTCACTGCTCAGCCAGTCTAGCCAAGTAAATGAGCTTCTGGTTCTTGGAGAAACCTTGTCTCAAGAAATAAAGTAGAGATCGATTGAGGAAGACATTCATTGTTGGCCCCTATCCTCTATACACACACACACACCTGCGGGTACATACCACATGCAGGGACACTCGCACAGACACAATACAAACAGATACACAAAACGTACAGACACACTCACCCAGATACACACAGATGTACACACACAAACACAAGCACACATAGAGACACGCAACACAGACACACACAAACATACATACAGAGAGACACATCCACCCAGAGAGACACAAGCACACATGCAGATACACTACACACACACACACACAGATATACACAGAGACAAGCATTCACACCAACACACACATGAAGGCACGGACACAGGCACACATAAATAACACATAGAGAGACAAATAACACGCAGAGACACATGACACACACAAACACAGACGTACACAAGCACAGATATACACATATAAGCAACACACATAGATACACAACACACACTGACACATACACAGATACATAACACATACAGATAAATAACATTCAAAACATATCTAGCGCATAGATACATTACACACACAGATACACAACACACACACAGATACCTACCACACAGATACTACACACACAAGTGTGTCCAACACACAAATAATTAACACACACAGGTACACAACATCTATACATAGAGACACACACAGACAGACAAACACCACTCACACACACACATACACACAAATACACACTACACACAAACTTTTTGCTTGGAGAATTTACTTTAAAACTGACATCAGGTGCAAATGTCCAGAGTGGCCAAATCAGGTGAGGGGGCCAATGAGTCTATATTTTCCATGAAAATATGTATGTTTCCATGATCTTAAACATACCATATGTGGAAGGCTGGCTGTGATGGAAAGACCTGAAGAAACTAACATTCTTGCTACAAGCCTGTCCCAGAAAGCATGCCAGAAAGGAGAACTGTGGCTTATTCCAGGAAGAAGAAAAGAACAGGAGGATGTGAACGGACCACTGATCAGAGCTAACAAATCCAATATCACTCAGCTGCAACCCAGAAGCCCAAACTGTGCTTGGGACCAAACACCAGTCACTTAGGAACTGCACCTATGGTGGCTTACTTTAACTGGAAGGTGGGAAGAAGCCATGCCAAATTCTGCTATGTCAGAAATCCTGTGCTTAGGCTGTATGCTGTGACCTTTGAGTTGCTGACCTTTGCCTCACGAGGTCTTGTGTTCTAGGCTATCCTTGGACTATTTACCTTTGTAAGAAATAGGAAAGTCCCAACTTGGAACCACCCAGAGGATCAAGGAAGTTTACAGGGAACTACTCAGAGAACTAGGAAGTTCTACAGGGAGCAATTCAGGCTATTGTGTTCTTGCCCAGGGGCTAGGGTGAGTGAGATTAGAATAGATCCTATTGACCTTGCTCTATATATGTTCCAACTAGTAGGCATTAAAGTGAATCTTGATCAGAAATTTCCTGACTTGATTCGTTATTTCTTGCATCTCTGTATCCTACTTTCAATCCCCACTCCCTCTTTCAGGTGAACCCTGATTTGATTTTTCCAGCGGGCCGGGACCCGACACTGAAAGAGGACTCTTCTAGAATAGAACCCACTACAGCCCATGATCTTACACTTCTGGTGTGGACGAGCCCACTGCATTCTAAACACCATTTTTCTAATCTGGTCTAAAGAGTGTTTGGCAGCCTGACAATGCTTTCCCCATACTAAAATGGTGTTTAGGCTACAAGTGGCTAAGTCATGATTGTTTCTCCTTCTTCAACTGTTACTTTGTGAGCTGCTTCTCCTGCCTGCACCCCAAAATGCTACAAAATACAGTGTGTAGTTGCATTCATACCAAAAATCCCATAAAATGTATGGTAATGCTAAGAGGCTTGAAAGATTCCCAACTCATATGTGTATGAAGGAGAGCTAGAAGTGTTTTCTACCAAATAGGGTTAAAAACATAGGAGGGAGGGTACAGTGATATGTGGCACTCTCTCCTGTGGTGTTTCATTTGTCATTTCTCCCTGCATGTACCTAGTGTGTCACATTTTAAGGCTTTGGATATGAATGGGCCAGAAGAAAGAAAACACTGAGTTCTGTCTGTTTCTGTGCAAATGTGCATTTCTGCTAAGATGGACTTTCAATCCAATGGCCATTCATTTTCTATACACAGTTATCAGTAAACATCACTTGTCATAATCCTTAATGAATTTTGCCTTTCTTCTGGGGAATAACCGCTACCAATGAAGATGCGAATGTCTTAGTCTGTTTTCTTATAGCCGGCCACAAGTAGCTTACAAAGAATACAGATCTACTTGACTCATTGTTCTAAGCAGTGGTTCTAAGTCTTCCGAATGCCATGGCCCTTTAATAACGTTGCTCATGTCGTGGTGACCCCAACCATAATTGTAATTTTGCTACAATATCTGATATGTGACCTCTGCGACCCACCGGGTTGAGAACTGCTGTTCTAGAGAGCATCAAAAGCATGGTCCTGTCCTCTGGGCAGGCTGTGGTGTGGGCTTCCTGCTGTATCACAATATGCCAAGAGGGCATCACATGGGGAGAGAGAGGGGCTGTGCTAGCTCAGACCTTCTATGTAAAGCCATACATTCCATCGAGTGGCTCCTACCCTTATGATCTCACCTCAACCCAATTGCCTCCTTAAAGCTCCATCTCCAAGTGTTATCACCATACACTGTAGAAGGCTAAGAGTCAGCCCTCATACTCTTAGGGGACACAGTCCAGCAATAGTAGATTTCTGGTGACCAGCTAAGGGTTTATAGAGTTAAGCAAAGAACACCATGGATTTCCCTGGCTAGTCTCACTGATGTTTAGAAGAAAGCCTGAGTACTCACACCAACCCAGCTCACAGTGCTTGGGCTCATTCTTTTGAGAGAGCAGGCTTGCAGGCAGACTACTGGCACGCGGTTCCCTCCTGTGTCTGTGCAGCCTTCCCTCTGCAGGAGGGCCCAGAGCTGCAGGCCCAGTGTTCTGGGGTCCTCCCAGGAGTTGGGCTCCCTGCTGTCAAGCAGCTCTTGCTTGGGTTTCTCTCTTTAGATCCTTTAGAAACCTCCACTTTCGCAAAAAGCTTTCCTTATTCTTATTCCTGTGCCTTTGGGGGTGGCTTTGTGATGCCTTAATTAACGTTTTTATCTAGTCACTATTGTGACTACTTTCCAGGGCACTAGGAGGAGAGGAACTTTATAAATAAAGTGATTAGTCCCTCAACATCGAGGCAGGCAGGATTTAGCCTCCCTTGAGTGGGCCCCCGCTGCTGCTTCCTTGGAGGCATCCCTCAGCTGAAGGCTTGCACCAGCCAGCACTCCCCCACACGTGTGTGTGTGTGTGTGTGTGTGTGTGTGTGTGTGTGTGTGTGTAGATCAAACCATACAACCTGTTTACTGGAGACTGTTAACATTGTTGGGATGCTGGTGGGTGGCATTGCAGCTGCTGTTTGGAAGCTGCCTCAGCAGGGGAGAAACAGCACTAGACTGTAAGGAACAGACTGTACCAAGAGGTGGAAAAGGAAGAAGTACAGTTGAAAAAGCTGTTCGGTTGCAGAAATAGTAGCTGCAGCGTTATGGCTGTTTCACTGGCAATTTGCTTCATCAGGAGAGCTTCTGAAGATGGTGTGGCTTTAGGATTTCAGTCAGTGTTGACCACAGCATGTTTCCAAAATGGCATCAGGTACAGAGGGCACGGGAGGGCACATATTCTGGTTTATCACTTCCTCAGCAAAGGCACGTTTCCTGTGCAGAGTAACAGAAGTCATAAGCCTGACAGCACATAAGCCAGACAGTAGCTATGAGCATTGAATATGGAAACCACACTCTGAAAGATCAGCAATAGTTCTCTTTACTTTATTTCTGAGCTGTGAAAATAATGTCTGCCTCAGCAGTCATCACTTGCAGAAGGGAGGAGATGTGTCAGTGAGTGGAAGCTACGTAATTGAGTTTGGGTTTTAATTACAAAGACGGGTCACGGGGCAAGGAAGTAACTGTCACAGCAGTGGCCCCTTATCTGTTGAATTCTGCCTGTTTTTTTGGCAAAGGCCGAGTCCAGTACAAAGGCCCTGGCTGCATTATTAATCATGGCTGTTGGGCAAGCTGCAATAATCTGCTGCCTGGATACAAAGGCAAGTACAAAGTTGCCGGCAGGATGCTATGATGAAATGCTGGATACCTTCCACTTTCAGACCTCGCTTCTGCTAAGGATTGATTCTCTCTCAGCTCTACACAATTAAGGGGACACAATGGGTGGAAGCGATTTCAGTGACGTCATGCATTCAGTTGTCATGTTCTTGATTATAAGGGACGGGACAACATGAAGGCTGACAGAGCTGTTTGGATATAGAACACACCAGAGCTCATCACTAGAGAAAAAAGGCCCAGAGGCTCTGCAGACAATGACCAGGGAAGCGTGTCTAGACTCCAGCTCAGAGCTCTGACACTTGCCTTGTCACTGGATGCCCTTTTCTCTTGTTTCAAGGATGGGCTCTGCTATTCCATCACATGACAATACTTCTTGATTTCTTGCTAATGACCTCAAAGAGAAGATCTGTTTACCTGCCGGCCATTTGGGGTGGCTGTTTACACAGATAGAATGGTAGTCATCAATTAAGTGACTCTGAAGCATTGAGTATTTAGATATTAATTTCTGTGGAATGACCTTAATAGGCAAAATACTCCTTTCACTGGGAGAAGCAACCTGAGTGATGTAACGGTTTGTGTTGTTGTTTTTATGAAATAGGTTTTTCCATATGTCCTGACCAACATTTTAAGGATCCAAAAATGGAGCCACATGATATGAAGCCTTTGTGAGTGCGATGACTATCTTGTGAGGCAGGGCGTGTTTGATTAAATATATTTTGGGGAAATCTGTTCTCAACAATTAATGGATTGGGTCCATATGCATACATACACACACATACACACATATAAACATCCATAATACATATGTATGTTTAGTTAAAAGAAGAAGTGTACCTTATTTCCTCATTTTTGTTGTTGTTGTTTGTTCTAAGAATTTTCACTCTTGGTGGAGTTGAGAATTCTATATTACTCTCTTACTTCAGTAATGTCTAAAGTTTATAAAGGTTATATGGTTAACGATGCAGTTTTAAAAATCATATTTTTTTAAATCTTTGAAAATTGTATACAATGTGTTTAGATTATATGTGTTCCCACCCATAACTCTTTCCAGACCTATCCCCACCCAATTTTTATTCTTTCCCTCTTTTGTGAAAACCCATTAACTGCAGCTTGTGTTGCCCAACTGGCTCTTGGGTTTTGGCTTACCAGGAAGAGTGTTCATACACTAGGGGGGTGACACCATTAAAGAACATTAAAGAAGGGGAGTATCCGCTACTATTATTCTGCTAAGTGGATGCAGAATTAAAAATTCCAAATGACTTGTTTTACCCATAGATCCGTGCATATCTCAACCCTAAATAAGTAGTTAGCAGTTAACTCAGAAACTTCCATGTGCAAAGAAAATATTTTAGATTTCTTTGCCCTAAATGGGACATCTCTCTATCATGGCTCTTCGCTCTAGGATCATTTATTTAATGCAAATTATCTGAATATGATGTCATTGGACAATTTTTTCTTGCTGCCTGGTCTCTGAATCCCCTTAATGACTTTCTGGAATCTTCCATTGGAAACCTCTGTTCACTGGAAGTCAGGTGTTGTCTTTAAACAGTTGGAAATGTCTACCCAAGAAGGACAAATCTGCAGTGTGGGACAGGATGACTGAGACTGGATCCATGACAGCATCTACCAATGGCAACCCAGAAACATACACAGGAGTGGTGTGGCTTGACTAAGCTTGCTTCTAAACTGGACCATCCTGGATCTTATATGTGCAGCCTTTCATAATTACCCAAGTGTACTTCAAACACTAGATTATATTTGTGTGGGACATAGGCAAAAACATGAGCCTTCAACCAGTCAACAACTCAAACAAGGCATAGGGACTCGAGTTCTTTGCTTCAGTCAAACACAATAGGAAAAGCAACTATTTTTCCTAATGCTCATCTTGTCTGAGAGTGAGCTGACAGCAGAGTGTTTGTAGGAACTGAGTTCCTGGGGTATTGGCTGCTTATCAATCCTTTCTCTGAGTCTTGGAACTCAACTAGAAGAGGCCAGTGAATCCTCTGATATTCTCCATTTCTTGACTTAATAAAAAGTGTACAAATTGGGAAGAAGTAAGATACTGTACAATGGACATACAATGTGCATTTATTTTTAGGGCAGAGGCATCAGAACAGAGTGGTTTGACCCTGGAGATTTGGGTGCTATGCAGATCTTGTCATTAGTCTAGTCACATGTCTTTGGGTACAGAGGATTTCATAATGAGTTAACTCTTTCAGAGACATTAAAATCTTTACAGCAAATTGTGTCACTAGCACAGTGGTTCTCAACCTGTGGGTTCTAATACCTTTGAAGGTCACATGTCAGATAACCTGCACATCAGATATTTATATTACGATTCAGAACAGTAGTAAATTTACAGTTATGAAAGAGCAACTAAGTAATTTTATGGTTGTGGTCACCACAACATGAGGGACTGTATTAAAGGCTCGCAGCATTAGGAAGGTTGAGAACCACTGCCTTAGCATATAGTTCATCTTCAGACAAATTAAAGCTCACCTAGTGAAGATGAAATTCAATGGGCAAATAAAACCCCCCAAATAATACAGAAATGTATTATTAAAAGAACACTAGGCCAGGGTGATTTTCCCAACTGAATTCTGTTAAGCCAAGGTTTTCAGTGACATCTCAGGGTCAGCTTGGGATAGCGATGAGAGGTTGAATTTGGGTGAAGTGTATCTACCCTAAAATCTCAATAAGGCAAGCTCTTCTTGCTGTTTTAGATGTGGGCAAAGGCTCTCCTCATAAATATGTATTTGAACATAAATTAGAAACCAACGTATGGTGGAGTGTCACTCTCCAGTGTTTGTTATAAGTTTCTGTTTGTTAGCAATAGCATTCCTTAAACTATTTTTGGTGGTGGTAGAGGCCTTGAACCCATGACCTTGCTCATGCACATGAACCCTTAAAGCAATTTTCCATCCTTTCTCTCACAAGTGGGGAGACAGCACCCCAACACTTCTCCCTTGAGAAGCACAGAGATGTTATTCAACCTTTTCTAAACATCCTGCATACCTTTAAGAGATACTTTCAAAAAGATACGCTTAGGTTCGTTGCCAAGCAATTTTTTTCAAGCCTACTGAAGCACTCTGTGGTAAGAGGGTGGTTTTACATGTCCTGAGCATAAGACCCCCCTCCTGTGGCTGACATTAGACAGCCTTCCATTCTATCCTTACCGACTGCAATCAAAGCCTTCCCAGACTGCTTCCATAGCTGCTCTTCTGTCTCCCTGCCCCCAACCACGCAGGAACAGTTTTAGGCACAGTTGTTGCATGAGGAGAGAGAGAGAGAGAGAGAGAGAGAGAGAGAGAGAGAGAGAGAGAGAGAGAGAGAGAGAGAGGAGGGAGGGAGGGAGGGAGAGAGAGAGAGCAACATAATATTCAAGTGGCTAAAATTAGAAAAAAAACTCCAAGTTTTGAAAAACTTTCCTATATAAACATGTTTTCTTATCCTGCACTGAATACGCCTATCACAAATTCTTACCTTCTTGGTATGGCTATCTTATGGGACATCAGCTGTCCCCACAAGGCTGTTTAAGTCAGAATGCCTTTGGAAAACCTTGCTCCAGGCAGCCTCCCTGTCATGGGTAGCTGGCCTTGACTTGGGAATGTGTGTGTGTCATCTCTGTATTCCTGTAGCACTGGCGCTGGCACTGTTGACAGCGTTTATCTTGCTCTCTAGTGGAAGTTGTGTAAACTCTCCAAGGACAGGGCCTCTGCCCTCTGTCACTTCCTCAGCATTAGCGTAGGCCCCTGCCATCTCCTCTTTAGTATGTGCTGTATCTATATTTGCTCCATATTTGCTCTTCCTGGCTATCAAGCCCAGAAACTCACACCAAAAGTGAAAAGCAATGTTAACTTGTATTAGATGGTTGCTGACATTTGTGGATTGTCAATAATTATTATTATTTTTTCATTGCTGGCTTCCATTGCCTTAGTCAGAGACAGTAGATGCAGAGGCATAGAAGCAGCTGTGGGCGACTGAACTCATGGTAACGTCCCTCCTTCTCACAAGCATTTTCCAACTCTCCCCAAAGTCTTCCTCCCCACTATACCTTCCTATACCAGAGACTTTCATAGCTGTTAAGGCCATTATCTCTTGCCTGGTCCCCTCTTAGAGACCCCTTAGAGAAGCCATCTGGGGTCTAGAGAAGGTCAGGAGCTTGCCTCTGTCAGACTGACAGGACAGCAGTTTGGAAACAGCAGATTTAGTGGCCTGGCTGTGTTGTTCTTTCCTAGTGCTGAAGGCTACAGAGTATTTGTGGCCCAGAGTTCTTTCTGTTGAGTGGCTGGAGGGAGCAAAGACATGGTGCCTAAGGCCGAGTTTGGCCAGTGTCTTAACACATGCTCACACATGTACACATACTCACATGCATCTATACACACATGCACACACACATGCTTGGCTGGTAGAGCATGAACACACAAACTATAGCTGTCCACATAAATTCCACTGTGTAGGTAAGCAAAGAAAAGTACTCTTCTTTCTGAGATAAGGGATAGTGACTGCTTTTCAAATTTCTGGAAACCGGGCATAGTGGTAATGTGATCCCAGCACTCGGGAGGCAGAGGCAGGTGGATGTCTGTGAGTTCGAGGCCAGTCTGGTCTACAAAGAGAGTCCAGGACAGCCAAGGCTACTCAGAGAAACCCTGTCTCGGAAAAAAATCCAATCCAGAAAACTCTGGAAGTGTGTCTTGAGAGATATCACCTGGTCAATGACCTTTTTATAGCTAATTTAATCCTGGGTCAGAGTTAATAGATGATAATGTTTCAGTTTTTAAAAATCTGAAAAACTTTCATATTTTTATTGAAAATACTTTACTTTTTAAACTTTTTAATTCATTCTTATTTTTGAGTGATGTATATACCATACACTATACACAAATAGAAATATATTTAATTTAAGTTGGTTATTTTCAAAATAGTTTCATACATGAATACTGCATTTACACAATTTCCACTGTTTCTCTCCCCCGTAACTTCTTCCATGACTTCCTATTAAATTTATGATCTTTCTTCTTTAATTATTATTGTTTTACACACATACACAAACACACATACACACATACACACATGCACACACACACACAAAACCTGTTGTACATTTAGTCTTGCTTGTTTACATATGTGTTTAGGGCTGACTGCTTGGGATTGGATAACCAATCAAAGGGCTAATTCGTGGAGAAAACTGGTTCTCTTTCTCTTAGCAGCCATTAGCTGTCTGTAGATCTTCATGTAGTGTTGGAGTCTTGAGACATTTGTTCTTCATTAGGGATAGACAGGCAGACACGGTCACACTGATGTGTAGGGACAGGCACAGACACAGGAACAGAGTCACAAGACAGCCTTTGGGCAGGCATAGGTTCAGCCTCAAACAACAAGACAGAGGATATAAGATACAGGGAGAGCAAAGTAGACACTTCAAATCTGTCTTGGCTAAATGACACCACAAGAAAAGTGCTTTTATTCTTTCCTTAAGGTGACACCAACACATTACTGGTGACTTTGAGCCTATTGATATGTTCAAATGATCTGCATATATTGTCCTAGCAGCTGGTCTTGCTTATGTAACAATACTTTTAAATTTTATGGGTGTAGCTTCTCTGTTAGTTATAGAAGACACTATCTTGAATCAAATATTCTGGCCCTCTGGCTTCCACAGTCTTTCTGACTCTTCAATGATGTTTCCTGGACTTTCAGTGTAGGGATTATGTGATAGGTGTTTCATCTGGCTTGGGTGTCTCATGGTTAGTTATTCTATGGATTTTTACCAGATCTGGATTTCTGTAATGGTCTCCATCTACTGCTAGAGAAGATTCTTTAATGTGATAGTTACACTTATCTGTGAGTATAATAATAATTATTTAGAATGCAGTTAGAAATTATCTTGATTTAGGAAAGTGGCAGTAGGAGGTTCTCCTCTAGAGACCATGATCTCTTTAGCTATGTGTAGTTGGATAGGTTTCCAGTACCAGATATTACTTTTATCCCATTGAATGAGTCTTATGTTCAATGATGTGGCTGTTGGTTACCTCTGAGGTATACCTGTCACTACTGTACCACTGAGACTATCATAGCAGGCAGGTCATTGTGAGTCCTAGGGTTTACAACATCAAATGGTGTTTCTTTATGGTTTGTTCAAATCTTTACCATTATTTACCCCTGCTCCCTTGCTGTCCCGCTAAATTGCCCTCCTAGTCCTCACTTATAGCTCCCCTCCTTCATTTCCCACTTCATCATGTCTGTCTTCTGCTATGCCCCTTGAAAGCAGCCCTCCAACACACACACACACACACACACACACACACACACGCTGATGTGCTTCTCCTCCCATGGTCTATTTTTATTTTTCTTGGTTTCTGTTGTTACTACTGGCCATACACTCACATCTAAAGATTAAGAGCTATAATCCGCAGATAAGTGTGAAGATGAGACGTTGGTCTCTGAGTCTGGGTTACCTTACTCAGTGTGTTATTTTTGGGTTCCATCCATTTACATCTTAGTTAGGGTTTCTATTGCTGGGATGAAACACAATGACCAACAAAACAAAACAAAACAAAACAAACAAACAAAAAACCAACCCAAAACAAACAAACAAACAAACAAAAACAACCTAAGGAGAAACAGGTTTATTTAGTTTACATATCCCAAATCACAGTCCGCTAAAGAAGGGCAAGACAGGCACTCAAACTTGGCAGGAACCTGGAGGAATGTTGCTTACTGGCTTGTACAGACTGCTTTCTTATAGAACCCAGGAGCACCAGCCAAGGGTGGTACCATCTACAATGGCCTGGACTCTCCCGTGTCAATCACTAATTAAGAAATGCCCTACAGGATTGTCTACAGCTCAGTTTTATGGAGGTATTTTCTCAGTTGAGGCTCCCTCCTCCTAGATGACTACTATAGCTTGTGTTAAGTTGACATAAATCTAGCCAGCACAGCCACTAAACAAAATTCAGTTGTGTACATGTACATTTTATTATCCATTTATCAGTCAGTTGAAGAATATATTTAAAAGTAATTATTTGTTGATTTTAAAAAAATTTTTGTTTATGGAAAATAGATTCTTTTCTCCTATAATATATCTTGACTATAATTTCCTCTTCTTTTACTCTTTCTAGTTACTCTCACTTTCCTTCCCTCTGGATGCACTCCTTTTCTGTCCCTCATGAGAAAAGAACAGGCTTCTAGAAGATAACAACTAAATATGACCAAATAAAATATAATAAGATAAAACAAAACCCATCACATCAAGGCTGGACAAGGCAACCCAATGGAAGGAAAAGAGCCCCCAAAAGCAGGCGCAAGAATCAGAGACCCACACACTCAGGACTCCCTTACACACACTAAATTGAAAGCTATAATATATACTCACCTTTAGTCCTCCTATTGTGATGGGCCATTGCCAATACAGCACTTGCCTCTCATGAATATATCTTTTTTCTAAACCAACTGTTGTGTTACTTCAAGAAATATGTCAGATGGTTCCTATTTTGATTGACTTACTACTCAGTGTTTGTATTTATATTGGACTTTCTGTGCTATGTGTTTTATTTTAGCACCAAATAGCACCTCCCTCCACCCAAGACATAGGTTTCTTGACACTGTAAATGCAACAGAGCGTTTTATGATGTTTTCCATTCATTTCTCAGTAAAATTCCTGTCCAAATACTCACATAGTGGGTAGTTTTAAGTAAGCAAAGCCTTAGCTTCTTTGTTAATTGTTCACTTTTGTGATAAAGGAAAAAGAAACTCTTTTCCTCATCAGGGGCTTTTAGCAAAAATATTTTAAATTAAATACTGGGCTTTCAGCATCATCTTCATAAACATTTCTGTGACCTAATGGAGATGCAACGTTGAGCTGAGCCATGGTTTATGCGCAAGTCTGCAGTGAGGTAATTCTTCAATTAGCAACAATACCAAGAAGAAGAAAAAATAGTGAATCATCCTTGCCAAGTATGAAGAAATTACAGATTTCTATTTAGACAAAGGAATTACTAAGTATAGACCCAAGCATCTGAGCTCTGTATGGCTATGGGAAAGAAGATGCATGAGAGAGAAGGAAGCCCAAGAGAGAAACTGAGGAGACCCTCTTGCTCTCCCTGGTCCCACTCTCCCTTGAATGAAACCAGTCTGTGCCACCCCAATCTTCCCATACCCTGCCCAAGCTACTGTAGGCTATTTTGGGCAAGAAGTTCTATAAAATAGCTAAACCTTATGCTGGCTGACAGGCTACAACATCTAGGTCCTAAGTAAGAGATTTTCATCTCACCCCAGGACTTTCAAGGCCAACTGGCACCTCTGCTTCTTGCTAGTCCTGAAGAACAGACAGGATCCAATGCTGATTTTGATTGAGCGTAAGTTCAACCTTAGGACTGGCTTTAAACGTCTCCCATCAACATTTCACTAACTTCTCCTGTCTTGTTTAAGCAGATGGGTCTCCAAGAAAAACTACTGGAGGAAATAATAAAGGTGAGAGAGGCTGCTTTGTTCAGGAAAAAGAAAAGGAGCACACAGCTTCACCCAGCTGAACCAACCACATGTTACACATTATAATGATCATGGAGGTGTGTCAAAGACATCATCTCACACTACACAAATGATGGAGTGAGTTATCTCCAACATTAATATGCTTCTTTAAAGTACTTTATTTAATACTCATGCGTGCATATTTTGATCAAATCCACACTCCTTTTCCTCCAATTCCTCCCCTACATTCCTTAAGAAAATGAGGTAGAATGAGTGTTGAACATCTTGCTCTGATAAACACTCCATTCTTGCTTTCTGTAGAAAGCTAAGGATAGTAAGGAATGTTGGCTAGTTAGAACTCAGCAGTAAAATCCAACGAAGTTTCATTATGATCTTTTAATGCATGTGCACAATGTACTTTGATTGCTTTCACTCTGTTGTGTTGTATAATTCATATAATGTTAATAAAAGATATACCACTATAAAGGTTCAGTAGTGTTTTATTGTATGAAAGTGTGCCTTGGTTAGAAAAGATGGAATGCACTTCCTTGCCTCCTCTGAAGCCAGGGTTCTAGGAACTGAGCTATGATTCTTTTTCTACGAGTGGATACAGACAAATTAGGAACAAGAATGTTTGTGGAAATGTTTCACTTTAAAATGTTGAAACTCTGCTGGAGAATCTCCACAAATCTTATATAACTGAGTTGATAATTCACTTTTATTTCTTTTTAAAAAGTATCAGCCACTTGAAAGTTTTATCTCAGTCTACCTACTTGGGTAAGTTGATAAGTGAATCTTACTAGTGTAATACATATATACATATGTACATACATACATACGTACATACATACATACATACGTACATACATACGTACATACATACATATTCTTTCATAATCTTACACTATTATGAAGAGTTGAGTAGTCTTTATGATAAAACTACAAGCTCGTTTTACAGACCTGGAAGTAATCTGAGAAATTATTCAGTAAAATGAGCCATTTTCTATACAATTCACAGATTAAATATTC
The DNA here is from genome assembly GCF_964271855.1 of Acomys minous. Lineage (NCBI taxonomy): Eukaryota > Metazoa > Chordata > Mammalia > Rodentia > Muridae > Acomys > Acomys minous. The sequence goes on along the minus strand of NC_140489.1, from coordinate 42,688,060 downwards.
TTCCATTGATATTCCGGGGATATTGGTTCTGAGACCCCACCAAACCTCAAGAACCCAAATCAAATGCTGTACTTGCATATAACCTGTTCATATTCCTATATTTAAATATTATGTACAATGTATACACTGTACATTATGTACAGTGTATACAATGTACACACTAGGTAGCAGCTGTTATAGCCAATTGCCTAGGGATTGGTGGTCAGAAAAGAAGTCTGCTTGTCTTCAGTGCAGAAGAATTATTTCTAAATGGTGTCAGTCATGGTTGATGGAACCTATCCATGGAAAGTCTATGGATGTAGTGGGTTGATTTGAGTTTTGTAACCAGTTTTAGGACACTTTTTATGGTATATCTCAGTTAGTTTTTATGAACTAAAGAGAGCTACAAGATCCCACATGAGTGACAAGAGCAAATTTGGAACTAAGATCTCCCACCTTGCAGGCTGATTCTTTTCTTTTACATGTTATACCCACTAAAACACACTCTGCTCCTGGACTCACTGACCAGATTCCAATATGTCCACCTCGTTTCTTGAGGCTCTATGCTGTAAGTGTTCATCTTGTGTAAGCTTACTATCTCAAGATCAAGAGGGGAACACACACACACACACACACACACACACACACACACACACACAGACACACACACACCCCAAACTAAAATGTGGGCCTCCTTGTAAGCTTTTCTTGATCCCCAGTAAAAAGCTAGCACCTCTCTGTTACGTTTCCACCCAGAGAACTCTTCTCTAAAGCACTCTGCAGCCTCCCATTTTGTACTTTACATGAATTTGTTCATTGACTCATCAAATATTTGTGACCTGAATAATATAGTTTGGTGCTGTTATACTATTCCCTTAGATGATCTATTTCAAATATTTGCTAACTCACATCTCTCCAGTAACAAGGCTTAGATATTCAGTAAATTTATTACCCAGTTTCCCAGATGGTATAAAATAGACACATGTCGAATTAAACCAAGGTCACTCATTTCAGAAATATCTTATCTTTTGGTGTTTGAGGTGGGAGAATCCATACTTCAGTTTGTTGCTTTAAATCCTTTCATAGAATTTAAGGAATCAGTTTTTACATAGTAAAATGTTCTCAGCAGACATTTGTTTTGTTTAACCGTGTCACCCACGGCTGTGTAGAAATTATACATCTAACTCAGTGTTATACCTTGGAATGAGACATGGGGCTCGGTCTTGCTCTGCCATTGCTGCCTCAGGTGCTCTCTCTTAATGAGGAACAAATTCTACTGTGGGGCATTTGATAGTAGTTGGAGGTATTTGGATTTAGTATAGGTTGAGGGTGGAGAGGTCAGGGATGCCCTGAGTTTATGACAATGCACAGGACACCTTCAGTGGCAAAATATGAGCCAGTCCAAAAATATAAGTAGCACACAGATTGAAAACTACTGACTCATGCTAATCTCAATAAAATCTTCACAGGTTTGTATTGCACCAACTGTAATATTTTATTTTTTCATTTATTTATTTATTTTGTTTTGTTTTTTTTATTGAAAAATAAAATCATTCATATTACATCTCATTTGCTATCCCATCCTGTGCATCCTCCCATTCCTCCCTCCCTCCCGCTTTCACCTCATTCCCCTTCCCTATGACTGTGACTGAGGGGGACCTCCTCCCCTTGAATATGATGCTAGGGTATCAAGTTTCTTCTTGCTAGTCTGCTATCCTTCCTCTGAGTGCCATCGGGCCTCCCCATCAAGGGGACATGACCAAATATGGGGTACGGGAGTTTGTGTGAAAGTCAGTCCCCAGTCTCCACTTAACTGTGGCGAATGTCCTGTCCCTTGGATAGGTCTGGGTAGGGATTTGATGATAACTGCACGTATTGTCCTTGCTTGGTGCCATAGATCGAGCAGAACCCCTAGGCCCAGATCTGCCCGTCATAATGTTCTTCTTGTAGGTTTCTAGGACCCTCTGGATCCATCTATTTCCCTATCTCCTATATTTCCCTCACCTTAGATGTCCTCACCTCTATCCCACTTTCCTGGTAAGCGAAGACTGTCGTGAGACATGCCCCTTGGCCTAGTGTCCCCTACTGTAATATTTTATGCATGCTTTCATTTTTTACTTTTCATTGGTAGTCTGCTTCAAGGAAAACCAGAAGGCAATACCTCTACTACCTTAACAAATATTTACAGGCATGGATCATCAGCAGTTTTTACTTATGCGTTACTGAGTGCTCCCGTGGTGAATGAGGGTCTGTAACACAGGGTTTGGGGCTCTTATCAGGAGACCAGTTGTATAAATGTCATTGCTAGAGTATTTATTGTTGACCTGTATAGGTATGCGGTGAAAACTCCAATGAGACAGATGGAATATATTGAACAGGTAACGCTTTTATTTATTATTTTTTCAATTTCAGTGCTGAAAATTTAATGATGGTCTAGGCAATTATTTTACTTCATAGCTACACCTCAGCTCCCAATTCTCTGTTACCATTTATAAATCCCTTGAGTTATTTGAACCCAGAATATACAAGCCTGCATGAAGTGAAGAATTAACATTGGAGTTTAAATTGCAGCCAGGCATGTTTGTGTGCCGCTTGTATTACTGCTACAGACTTTTGTATCCAAAGACAGGTTTTACACAGTGAAATGTAACATAGGGAAATACTTTAGCGTGAGATTATATGAATGAGGGACTTCAGAAGAAGCAAGGGTTAGATGCATAGGTTTGGTATGTGGTTTGTCCACAAACTGCATCAACTTGGAGTGTTAATAATTTAACTAGGACAAAAGGCATAAACAAAGGCTGTTTGGGATAAGCGAAGATAAATGGCCACTCTAGCCATAAATAATGCTTTATATATGGAGAAAAGAGTAGAGCTTTGTTCTGAATGAAATAAAATCCCTTCAGGATAGTAACATGCAAATACTTTTTAAAAGCCATTGGCATGAAACACTTGGCCAGAGTCATGGCAGGCCTAGTGGCTTTTCATGCTACTGTAGGTCAGGATAAGAAGAAAAGTGTTATATATGCCATCTGAGTGGATCTCTACTGAGAAATGGGAGGGGTTCTCGGGAGACTTAGAAAGAGCCATTGGGTGAGGAGCAATGGGAGGTGGACAAAAAAAAAAAATCAAAGTCCAATTGCAGTTCTGTGAACAGGCCCAGAGCAAATACATTGACTAAAAAATATTCTTAGTTCATGTGTCACCATGGTAGATTACCCATAGGACATTGGATTACACTATCAAGATAGATTCAGGAAAGTATGAGTTCTTCGTGCTCAGATGAGCTGATCAATCCAGGACTTTTGAAAATCTCGTGTTCAGAGATGCCGAGAACAAGATGTAGCATGGTCCAAGAAAGGCAGCCTCTGGGCCGTGTGCGTGGAAGAGATGGAGGCCATTTCAGAGTCATCAATACCTCGGTGGCTGGGAGAGGGGCATATTTAGCATGAATTATGAACATGAATTACTTTAATATGTAATTAAACTAGGCTTTAGGGAATTTCCAGACATTGCTGTAGTAATTGTAATAAAATGTAGTGGCTGAGATGAGCTGTATACATCGACTGTCAGAAACTTCTTAAAACGTCCAGTTGTTTTGGGATCTGTTTCTTTATTTGTGTTGCACCTTTCTCTCCCCTGATCTTCTTAATGTTGGTGATTTATCTTTCACTACTAACCCATGGTATGCATAATGGTGATAATCCTTTGTCACTCTGACCAAGTAAGTATCTGACAAGAAACAGCGTAGCAAAGCATTATTTTGACTGGAGGTTCACAGGAAGAGTCCACCACTGCCAGGAAGGCATGGCTGCAGGAGTGCCTAGGTCTGTGACACAGAAAGGGGACTGTCATTACCCAGCTGGCTTCCCCCCCCCCCGCACCCCATTTCCATTTTTATTCAGTCTTTGACCTCAGCCAATGGGAAGTTGACCCCATTTTCAAGGTATGACTTCCCTCTTATCTGAACGTCTCAAAACGCCTAGGTCTCCTTGGTGATTCTAAATCTGATGCAGATTAACTGGCATACTGTTTTTCTGCTGGAAAAGTTCCTTTGCTTGGAAAGCACCCATACCTTTCCTCCAGTTTTTTCACCTGGGTAGAGGTTTTGATGTGGGTGTACTTAACTTCGGAAGCCTGCATTTGCACACCGTGGTTACGAATGGACGTGTCAACATGGGCTGCCAAGGATCCACTTTCAGAAATGGTGTTGTTTTAGCTATGAAAGAGAGAGTTGGGCAAGGTGAGAGCTCCTTTTTTCACTTTCATTGATCACTTTATGAAAAATGAACAGAAAAACGAAAAAGGAAAATGACAAAACACCTCCCTTTTCCACTTGGTTTCATTCCACTTAGGCTGAATTTTATTAAGCATGCTTGCACATGGTGACAGAATGAAAGCCACCATGGAATGCTGGTCAATTTGAAACGTGATTTGTTGTGAGCAAGGATGCAATTAGGAAAAGTAGTGGCTTTCCTTGTCACCAGGACCAAATAAATGTCTGGCCAGAAAAGACTTAAGGGAGGTAAGGTTTATTTGGATTCTGTATATATTTTGATTAAATTTATGTTGGTGTATTTTATTTGAATTTTTTTTGTAAATCTTGCTTTAGCTTATACTAGTATTTGATAATAAAGTACCATAGGGAAATACATTTGAGAAAGTCTTTAGTGAAATCTGCCGTGACCTGCATTGGCTTGGCACTGGACACCTAACTGGGGTGTCAAGGGGGTGAAGAAAGGACATACATGTAGAAAAGCTGGGCTTGGGTGGGATATGTTCACTTTGGAAGAACAGTAGAAATTGTACAATAAGTTAGAGCTTTTAGAAGAAGTGGTTAGCTAGTCTTTGTAGAAGGAGCAATCTCAGGCTGCTGGCCTCTGGGAGGAGGAGGAAGCTGCGGTTGGTAGGTTTTTGCACTTACTGCCAACATTCATACTTAGGCTCAAGGAAGACTTTGACATTACTCTGAGCCAGTCCATCATACCATATCATCACTTCCCATAATTACATCACGTCATACCGCACCGCACCATACTACACCATACTTCATTACAGCACACCACACCAAACCACACCAAATTATACCACATAACATCACACCACACCACAACACCATCTCATCGTATCACACCACACATTGCAGCAGCATCACATGATATCACAGCATGACTTTATCTAAACTATGACGATCAAAGGAATTAAGGGCTCTCAGATGTGCCCAGTTGCTTAGTAGGTTGGCTCAGAAGTCAACGTATCTCATTTATGTATATTCTTGAGTTTTAAATAAGTGTGTGTGTGTGTGTGTGTGTGTGTGTGTGTGTGTGTGTGTGTGTGCTGTCATTCAGCAAGTAGGCTGGTTACAAATTGCACAGGCTCTGGTTTGCTGATTTCTGCCCAAAGCTGCCTTGTGAAGCAGATACTGTTATTTCAGTGTTTTTCATGAGTACTCTGAGGGACATTATGATTAAGATAAATGATCATAATGTAGGTTATTATTGGAACTGGGCTTCAATTGGGACCAACCTTATCTCAGAAAAAAAGGAAAGCACTGGGTACCCAGAGAGGCAAAAGGAGAGAAGGCCTGCATTTAAGATGAGAAATCATAAAAGTCTTAGAGTTTGTGGTCCATTTGAGAGACTTAGAAAATGAGCTTGGCAGTAGAAGGTGCCACTACAGGAGTAAGGAAAATTAAATTGGATGGCTGAAATAGGGAGAGGCGTGGGGCATGATGGGGTTTGGCTGTAATAGAAATCTAACTGTTCTTTCAAATGAAGGCCTATGATGCATGAGCAATGAGATTGGCCACCAGGCTGCTGTCACGTCACAGGCATATCAGAGGTTGAGGCTTCTTGTATTTCTGCTTACCCATCTTCAGGTTGTGACTTTAGTCCATTTTGTTGTCCTATGGTCACTTTGAGAAATGACCACATACTCAGGTTCACATTCCAGAGAGTAAGAAAGGGAGAGCTAAGGGGGGAAAGAGAAACTTTGGCAGTGTTCTACAGTGTAGAGAGCTTACAGGAAGACTCGCTATCAACTTCTGCTTTTGACTCCTTGAGAATAAAGGATGCAGCCACATCAGCTTCAGGGGATGATGGTTATTATTTAGTAAGCTGTCTCTGGAAGCCAGTGATCTGTGAGTAAGAGAGGAAAAAAAAAAAACGATCTACCAATGATTTCCACAGTACAACTACCTTCAAAGTAAAGAGTGAGGAAACAGAAGCTTCCTATAGTAATATGGCAATACACTTACGTAAAGAGAAATCTCTTGGTAGAGTTATGGAGTCTTGCAGGAATATCAAAATGATAGAATGTAAATATGAATCTGTTAGCATTACTGAGACCTTAAGATGGGTGCAATGGTTAAACTTTGGCCAACTTGACGCAAGTTAAGTCATCAATTGGGAAATGCCCCATTACATTTTTCTGCAGTCCAATTAGTTGGCCCCATTAGATGGCTGAGTCCACTGTGAGCAGTATAATTCCTGGGCAGGTGGTCCTAGGGTATATGAGAAAGCGAACTGAGAAAGCCAAGAAGAGCAAGTTAGGAAGCATGTGTTCTCCAAAGGGCCCCGCAGTTCTTACTTTCAGGCTGTGCCTTGAGTTCTTATGTCGGCTTTCCTAACTGATGAATTATAATCTGTAAGCCAAATAAACCCTTTCCTCTCCAAGTAGGTTTTGGCCAGTGGCTTATGGTAATAAAAAATAAACTGTGATAAAAGCTAGACTGCTGTCTTTATTAATCCTCCTCCCCCACTTCTATGTGTGCTTGTGGGTGCATGAGTGCATGTGTGTGTGTGTGTGTGTGTGTGTGTGTGTGTGTTTGTGTCTGTGTCTGTGTGTACACCCATGTGCGTGCCATGATGTGCATATTGCACATCACAGGGCAAGTCTAAGGAATTTGTATTTCCCTACCATGAGTTCTGGGGATAGAACTCAGGTAGTCAGGCTTGCACAACAAGCACTTTTGAGCACTGAGGTGTCTCTCTGGGTATCTATTTGGTGCGAGCTTTGAAGATAGAAGTAATTCCTGAACCTTTCTAGAACATATAAAAAGACAATCGATGAAAAAGTGCATAAAAAAACATGTTGGTGATGAGCATCTCAGTAAATCAGGCTGCATGGACAAAGTGAGGAGTCGAAGCTGTGTGAAGGTTTCACATGACACAAGCAAACACTGGTAAATCTCTGTTGGTCGTGATGAGCACTGTGAGATAGCATGGTGCTTTCTCACTTTTAGTAGAGCTGCCACTCCCGACATCAGATGCTGCAGCTTGCCAGTGTTTAGGTCCTGGAGCTGTAACCTAAGGATGGAGTTGAGACATATTCAGGCCTTCTCCTTAACGCCCCAGGCTCCCTGGCACATGAGAAGTGAAAACCAGTTACACAGTTCCATATATCTCTTCTCTCAACGCATCTGTCTCTCCAGGTTTAGAATAAATAGTCAGAGCAGCACCATCAACAACAGAGCCCCAAGAAGCCCTTGACTTCAAGGAAGACGAATTCATGTTATGATTTGCATTATTCATGAGCAAAGGGGGGAAGAGTCTTGCATCATTCATGATGCAAGGAGGAGAAAAAAAATCCAGTTCTTCAACATTCTTTATACATTAGTTTAATAGATGATCTAGAAGACCATTTGTGTGTCAAATTTTGTGCAGGGAACAGGGTCTCTAATTGGGTCACAATAAAGACAGGCACCACGTATCCGCAGATTTGAAGCTTTGTCATAAGAACTGGCATGCATCTTGTTATTAAAATGAGCCTTTTTCTTCCCTTTTATTTTAGTCAAATGTGTGTCTAACTACCAGAAGTCTTGTTGTGCCACTGTGAAGGTTATGAGGTGATGCATTTCCCTTTGCATAGGACTTTCCTTTCAGGCCAAGTTTTGCAGCAATTTAACATTTACCTAGCACCACTGGCCTAGAGGTGGTACAGAAAATAAAAAATAATCATACGTTTTTGCCTCATGGGTTTGCAATCTATTAAATGTTATTGTCTTTCTCTCACTATGAAAGTGGATTATCCTGAAGCCAAGCTTAACAAGGCCATTTTTAAAAATTCATTTATTTATTCACTTTACATCCAACAAGGCCATTTTTAATAAAGTATTAATCAGGATCTGTTACTTCAAAATTACATACTATCTCTCAAGGCATTAATCTTATATATACATTTATTGCTGTGGGCTGGCAAGACTCTTGTGAACATGTAACTTTCAAAGAAATTTGCACATGAGCAATAATTAGCATGTACCTTATTTCTTTGTTTTCTAGAATCTGATTAGAGATAAGAACTTCTTAGCCACAAGGGTCAAAACAGCCAACAAGCTGAGATTTGGACTCAACATTGATCTTTAAAGTTACAATTTATTTACTTATTTTAATTGGCACACAAAATATTATGATATACCATGGAATTTTCTTTAAAAAAATTTTTTTTTATTTAAGTATTTATTCAGATTACATCTCAGTTGTTATTCCCTCACTTGCATCTTCCAGTTCCTCCTCTCTTCCTCTTTCACCCTAGTCCCTTTCCCTAGGCCTGTGACAGAAGGGGACCTCCTCTCCCACCATATGATCACAGCCTATCAGGTCTCATCCAGATAGCCTGCTTCCCCTTCCTCTGAGTGCTACCTAGGCTTCCCGACCAAGGGCACATGGTCAAATAGGAGCCACCAGAGTTCATGTAAGAGTCAGTCCCTGCTCTCCACACAACTGTGAAGAATGTGCTTTCCATTTGCTAGATCTGAATAGGGGGTCTAGATTTACTGCATGCATTGTCCTTGGTTGGTAGGGTAGTTTGAGCAAAACCCCTTTGGTCCAGATTTGCCAGCCTTGATGGTTTTCTTATAGGTTTCTAGAACCCACTGGATCCTTCTATTTCCCCATTCTCCTATACCTCTCTCACCTGGACTCCCACTAGGAAGTCCTAGTATCTATCCAAATCTCCATGTTGGGCTAGTGTCCAATTATAAGTGAGTATATACCATGTATATCTTTCTGGGTCTGGGTTAACTCACCCGGGATGATCATTTCTAGTTCCATCCATTTGCCTGCAAATTTCAAGATTTCTTTGTTTTTTAATAACTGAGTAGTATTCCATAGTGTAAATGTACCACAGTTTATTTATTCATTCTTAAACTGAGGGACACCTAGGTTGTTTCCAGGTTCTGGCTATTATGAATAAGGCTACTTTGAACATTGTTGAGCAGATGTCCTTGTTGTGTGCTGGAGCATCTTCTGGGTATTCCAAGAAGTGGAAAAGCTGGGTCATGAGGAAACCCTGTTCCCAGTTTTCTGAGGAAGTGCCAGATTTATTCCCAAAGTGGTTGTACAAGTTTGCAGTCCCACCAGCAATGAAGGAGTGTTTCCTTTTCTCCACATCCTCACCAGCATGTGCTGTCATTTGAGTTTTTGATTTTAGCCATTCTGATGGGTATAAGATGGAATCTCAGAGTCGTTTTGATTTACATTTCTCTGATGACTGAGGATGTTGAGCATTTCTTTAAGTGTTTCTCAGCCATTCGATATTCCTCTGTTGAGAATTATCTGTTTAATTCTGAGCCCTGTTTCTTTCTTTCTTCTGTTTTTTTGTTTGTTTGGGTTTTGTTTTTGTTTTTGTTTTTTTGAGACAGGGTTTTTCTGTGTAGCCTTGGCTGTCCTGGACTCACTATGTAGACCAGGCTGGCCTCGACCTCACAGCATTCCGCCTGCCTCTGCCTCCCAAGTGCTGGGATTAAAGGCGTGCGCCACCACACCCGGCTAAAAGCTGCCAGTCTTGAGGTTGCGCAAGAAGCTGGCTGTCTCAGAAATTCATCACTAGCTTCCAACTCACAGCAATCTGCCTGCCTCTGCCTCCCAAGTGCTAGGATTAAAGGTGTGTGCCACCACGCCTGGCTCTGAGCCCCATTTCTTAATTGGGTTATTTGGTTTGGTGGTGTTTAATATCTTGAGCTCTTTATATATTTTGGATATTAGTCCTTTGTCGGATATAGGGTTGGTGAAGACCTTTTGCCAGTCTGTATGCTGTCACTTTGTTCTGTTGACAGTGTCTTCTGCCTTACAGAAGCTTCTCAGCCTCATGAGATCCACTTATTAATTGTTGACCTTAGAGCCTTGGCTGTTGACATTTTTCAGCAAGTTGTCTCTCCTGTGTCAATGAATTCCAGGCTCTTCCCTACTTTTTCTTCAAACCAATCTAGTGTCTCTGGTTTTATGTTGAGGTCTTTAATCCACTTGCACTTGAGTTTCATGCATGGTGATAAATATGAATCTACTTGCATATTTCTACATGTAGACATCCAGTTAGACCAGCACCATTTGTTGAAGATGCTATCCTTTTTCCATTGAAAATATTTGCCATCTTTGTCAAAAATCAAGTGTCCATATGCATGTGGATTTATTTCTGGGTCTTCAATTTGATCCCATTGATCAACCAACCTATTGTTGTGCCAGTACTATGCTGTTTATTACTGTTGCTCTATAGTACAGCTTGAGATCAGGTATTGAGACTCCTCCGGAGGATCTCTTATTATACAGTATTGTTTTTAGCTATTCTGTGTTTTTTGTTTTTCCATATGAAGTTGAGAATTGATCTTTCAATGTCTTTAAAAATTGTGTAGGTATTTTGATAGAGATTGCATTGAATCTGTAAATTGCTTTTGGTAAGATGGCCATTTTTACTATGTTCATTCTCCTGATCCATGAACAAGGGAGATCTTTCCATCTTCTGATGTCATCTTTAATCTCCTTCTTCAGAGATTTGCAGTTTTTTTTTTCAAACAAGTCTTTTACTTGCTTGGTTAGAGTTATTCCTATAGACTTTATATTACTTGTAGCTATCATGAAGGGTATAGTTTCCCTAATTTCTTCCTCAGCATAATTGTTATTTGTATACAGGAAGGCTACTTACATTTTTGAGTTAATTTTGTATCTATTATGGAATTTTCTAACAACTCCTGTTGGTAGTTCTCCTACCTCTCCGCCCCATTCCCATCCCTACCACACACCCATCCAATAGTCTTTTTTCATGCTCTCTGTGTTCCTGCATCCACCATTCCACAAAACCTCCTTTCTATGTCTTGTGGTTTCCCTTTCTAGCTTCATACTCCACACTCAACAATATTTTCACATAGACACATGTATATATATTAAAAGCTGGAATCCATACATGAGATAGATCATGTGCTATTCATTTTTCTTGGTTGGTGCCATCTCACCTACTAAAATACTTTCTAGGGGCTGGAGAGATGGCTTGACAGTTAAGCGCACTGACTTTTCCCAAAAGACCCAGGTTCAAATCCCAGCACCCATGTAGTAACTCACAACTGTCTTTAACTTCAAGATCTAATGCACAGAGATACATGCAGGCAAAATACCAATGCACATGAATAAAATATAATAAAATAAAATTTTGCAACTCTGTCCATTTTCCTTTAAATTTCATACCTGAATAAAATTCCATTGTGCCTATATACCACATTCTCATTATCCATTCATCTGCTGACAGATGTCTAGGTTCATCACAGTTTTTCTACTGTGAATAATGCAGCAATTAACATGGATGTGCAGAACCCTTCATGGTAGGATTATAGGGACCTTTGCTATATGTCCAAGAGCTATATAGCTCGGTCGTATGGTAGTTCTGTTTTGCAGTTTTGAGAAATCTCCCTATTCATTTCCATACTGGGAGACTATTTTATGTTTCTAACAGCACTGTAAAAAGTTTCGGCTCCCACACATCCTTGCCAGGAAGTATTGTTGTTTTTTCTTCATCATAACTATTCTTCCTGGAGTATGCTGAAATCTGAAAGCAATTTTAATTTACATTTCTCTGAGGGTCAAGGATATGGCGTACTTTCAAAAAATACTTACGGATCACCTGTGGTTTCTTTTTTTTTTTTTTTTTCTTTTGAAAACATCTGTTTGTTTCATGCATTGGTTGGTATTTATCAACTCAATACGAACTAGATTCACCTGGGAAAGGGGAACCTCAGTTGGGAAATCGGCAACATCAGACTGTCCTGTGGGCTTATCTGTGGGGCACTGATTAGTGCTGATGTGCAGGGGCCCATCCCACTGTGGGTAGTCCTCCAGACAGGTGTTCTGTGTTGTATAAGACAGCAAACTGATGGAGACACGTGAGGCAAGCCAGTAAGTAGAGTCCCTCAGTGGTCTCTGCTTCAGTTCCTGCCTCCAGCTTCCTATCTTCCCGACTTCCTGAATTTCCTACCCTGATGGTCTCTGGAAGGTGGACCAGACTATAAGTTTTAAGATGAAATTAACTCTTTCTTCTCCAGGTTAATTTTGGTCAGTAGCAGAAAGCAAACCAGGTCATTAGCCCATCTATTGGCAGGCAGTTTGGGTTTCGGAGTTTTGTTTTTTGTAGTTCTTCATATATTTGAGATATCAACTCTCTGTCTAAAGTCTAGCTGGCATTTTCTTTCATTCCATAGGCTGTCTATTCATGGCACTGAGTTTCCTTTGCTGTTCTGAAAAAAAAAAGTTAATTTCATTCAGCACCATTTGTTAATTCTTGCAGCTATTTTTTTGTGATATTGGAAGTCTATTTAGGAAGTTCTTGCTTATATCCCTGTATTTTGAAGAGAATCTACTATATTTTCCTCTAGCAATTTAATTGGCTTGGTTTTTGAATAGATTCCTGTGCCAGGTGAGAGATACGGACCTACTTTCATTCTACGCAGATGGACATCTGGTTTGGCCAACACCATTGTGGGATAAGCTCTTCTTCCAACTCCTGATGTTATTTTTCACATCTTTGTTCAATAGGTGGCCATATCTGTGTGGGTTCATTTTTGGGCTCCCCATTCCATTCCACTGAACTACATCTGTTTTCTGTCTCTTCCATGCTAGTTTTGTAGCTGTGACTTTGTAGTATTATTTGAGGCCAGATATTATGATACCGTTAGCAGTAGCATTCACACTTTGTAATATTTTTTTTACCTTTATTTCTCTCCTTTGTTTCTTGATTTTGTTTTTTCAGACAGGATTTCTCTGTGTAGCCTTGGCTGTCCTGGACTTGTTTTGTAGACCAGGCTGGCCTCAAACTCACAGAGATCTGCCTGCCTCTGCCTCCTGAGTGCTGGGATTAAAGGCATGCGCCACTACGCCCAGCTGACCTTTGTAATGTTTTTACTGCTAGTTGTCTTTTGTGTTTTCATATAAATTTCTGGATGTTTTTTCTAGTTCTGTGAAGGATACCATTGGGCCTTTTCAGGGCATTGCACTGAGTCTGCAGGTTACTTTTGGTAATATCACATTTTTCCCAGGATTGATTTTGATAAGCAAAGAACACGGGGAAGCTTGCTATCACCAAGTACCTTCTTTTTAAGTGAAGATTAGTTTTTATTTCATAATTTAAATTTTTGGATGATTCTTATCTGAGGGATGGGATGTTAAATCAAAGGTTGTCATTGAGGATTAAGTCACATGGTTTCTTCCACATCTTTACATATAAATCCCCAGAAGAGAAAGACAAATGTGTTGGTAGAAGGGTGAGTCGCATTTGGGATATCAAAATGACGGGACACAGCTGCAAGTGTAGAACAATTATTAATGAAGTCTTAGCATGATTGGTCAGCTGGGGGCTTGGCTGTGAGGCTTTGTGTGTAGAAGCTGTGGCATCATCCCTGGATTGCGTCCTTCCTCTCTTTTTCAGGTTACTTCTTGTGGATGTCAACTTATTTGGCCTTTGGGAGACCTTTCTTTTTCTTATTTGTAGTTATTATAAGAATCTCCTCTTTCTCCATGAAAAACAGACCAGAAGAGGACATGTAACACTTTTCCCATCTCACTGGAAGACACGTGTTATCTCTTTTTATTTCTGTTTCTTGTATCCATAGCATTTATATGGTGCTAAGTAGATTCGAAAGGAATGTTACCATTTCTTTTTGCATTTACTCTTTCCAGTGGGTCAGCTAGGGACATTGAGCAGTTGTTATCCCATTAACAAATAAGAAAGTAAAGACTAGGGTGTTGATGAGTCACTAAATGTTACATGCTAAAAAATAGGCAGAGTTGGGATGGCAAGAAAAAGTACAGCTTCTGTTTTGTTTTACATTATAAAATTTAAGCACATTGGAATTTAGAAAATGACTCACTTGTTCTCCTTCCTTAATTTCTTGCCCTCCTTACAAAATTTGTAGTCTTATTTATTTTTCTCATTCTTATTAGTTTTTATTTTTGAAAATTTTATGCAATGTATTTTGATGATAATTTTCTTCTTCTCCTAACTCCTCCTAGATAAAACCCTTTTCTGGACACCCAATTTTGTGAAAATCCCATACTATTGGGATCAACTGATAACTGTTGAAAAGGGGAAAATCAACCTTTTTAAGGGTGAGATTCCTAGTAGGTCAACCATGATTCAACGGAAGGCCAAATATTCAAACATATGGCCAGCACAAATTGTACTTGTGTTTTTTTTTTCAATAGGACCCAATTTCTTATTTCACAAGAAAAACTATTTACAATCTGATATATTTCTTTCCACATAAAAATAATTTAGATGTTTAATATGTACATGCAATTTAAGACAGTTAAGTGGTTCCATATTAGAAATATTTTACATATTTTATATTTAATACCAAACCTCTGGTATTTATCTTTCAGACAGTACAGAAGTGAATAATTCAAAACTGCTACATCAATATAAGAATTTCCTTATCCAAAGCCTGGTTAAAGGCTCCCAAATGTTGCCATAAAAGCGATACTGAAAAGAGCAGCTTTTTATTGTGTATCCAGCAACAGGGGTATGTGTACTTGGAGATAGTTTCTAAAATTGAATACATATAAATATATGAAATTGTAATGAAAAGTTCTGAGTTTGTCTCTTCAAATACCTTAATAACTAATTACTGAGGTAGAGAGCTGTAATTTCTTCATGCCCTGTCACCACCAAATATGCTTAATTGCTACTTTTATGGGCGCTACTTATTTATAGTTAAAGTTTGTTTGTATTCTAACTAAAGACTTAATTTATTCCCAAATTTTCTCATTTTAATTTACATTTAAACCATATGCACTTTCCTCTAAACTCTAATCAAATGACATCCCATAAAATTTTGCATATATATATATATATATATATATATATATATATATATATATATATATACATATCAGGAGTTTATCTGCAGTTTGTAGTACTTGTGTTGGTGAAAGCTAGTTTCTAATTACATAGATTATTGTGTTAAGATTTTGTTAATTTTGGATATTTCTTTGTGGTAAGAAAAATGCAGATTTTAACAGGGTCCATCTTAGGAGATAGAAAAAACATTTTATGAAAGAACAAAAAAAAAAAAAGAAAGAACATGTAATCCCTATTTTGTTGACTAGAAAAGTAAAATTAATAGAAAGGATTAACGCTAAATATTCCATGCTATAATATTCATCATCTTTCTGTATTCCTAACAGATTTTGTTTTACATACAACTCTTTAGACACATGATATTTATTGACGTATCTTCTGTATTAATTGGAAGTAATAATTAAGTTTTAATAAATTTGAACTGAGCTTAAAGAAATTTCACTTCAATCATCACACACGTTCCTAATATTTCCATTTTTTTCTTTGCTCATTTCCTCCCTTACTTATCTTTAGTGAGTACGTCTTTGCTTTTTAACAATTTCTTAGTTGGAGTTTTTATTTTATGTTATTTTGAAATGTTTTATAAATAACATGTTTAACTTAAAAGCCCTAACCTAAATTACAATTTTGAATAATGTATCATTTGAATAATGTGTTACTTAGCATAATCAGTTATGATAATGTTTGTAATTCATTATCACTAGTAAATATCTATTTTCATGTAATGGTTTCTTCTATCTTTCCTCATGTCTTCCATCTAGCTGTAGGGTAGGGTGTTGTCCACTCTTTTCTTCTCTACAGTCTATAATCACTTGCATTCTTCTGATGGTTACAATATTATTTTTTGACACAGGGTCTCACTGTGTCACCCTGATTGGCCTGGAACTTGTTATATAGTTCAGGCTGGTCTCAAACTCTAAGAAAATTTGCTTGCCTCAACCTCTAGGATATGTGGTTTAAAGATGTGTGCTGCCATATCCAGATACCATTACATTTTTATATGTATCAGAAATGATTCTGTTGTTGTTGGTTTGGTCTTCCTTTCTTTCTCTCTTTCTTTCTTTCTTCCTTCCTTCCTTCTTTCCTTCTTTCCTTCCTTTCTTTCCTTTTTTTTTTTTTCAAGACAGTGTTTCTCTGTGTAGCCTTGGCTGTCGTGAACCGGCTTTGTAGACCAGGCTGGCATTGAACTCACAGAGATTTGCCTGCCTCTGCCTCCTCACGTGCTGGGATTACAGGTGTGAGCCACTGTACCTGGCCAGAAATGACTGTTTTATAAACACAGAAAACTGATGGAATTGTTTGATCTCCCATGGATTTTTAGCATCTTTACTCCATCTAATAATTATATCTTTGAAAACACTGAAATTTAAACTCTCTTTTTTAAATGAATTCGTGGGTTTTGTTTTTAGGGCAGTTCTTTAAAAGTTTCTTTTTTATGACAGGCTCTTACTGTGCAGCCTAGCCTGGTCTTGAACTTGCTGCAGTTCCTCTGCCTCAGCCTTCTGAGGGTTCTAGATGTTTTATTAGTAATTGTATAACGTAAAGATTTTCCTAACACATGCAACTCCCTTCCATCCCATCTTCTATTTTTTTCCTGGTCCTTTCATCCCCCTTTCCATATCCAGTAAGTCTTTAATTCTTTCCTTTCAGTTTCATGACCTTTAAAAAATGTTTTTCCTACTTTCCAGACATGAGAGAAAATGTGTGATGTTTGTTTTTGTTTAACAGGCTTATTTCACTCAACATACAATCTCTAGTTCCATTCATCTCCCATGATGAATGTAATTTCAGTTTTCTTTATTTTTATTGATACTGTTATTATGCTCATACAAATTGCATTGGGTTTCAAGACTGTAATTTTATCAACTGTACAGCATAATGTACATTTTTGCTACTTTAATCGTTCAATACTATGTCAAGTTTACCAAGACTCTTGATTTTGTTCTTCATTTGGCTAGGGCACATTCTTAGTAATTCTTCCACAGTCATCTGTGATTGATTACAGTCTAGAACACGTATTTCTGAGATATTTTTTCATGTGTACCCTTGCTCATATTTGAATGTCTTACTTATTTCATAACAAATATACTAGATAGCTTAAAGCAACAGACACACATTTATTTGCAGTTTCTGTGAGTTAGGAATCTGGGTGTAATTTCCTTGGTTGTTTCTGGCTTAAAACTACTCACAAAGATGCAGAAAGGGTGGCTGTTTGCTCTGTCGTCACAACCTAAGGACCTGTAGGGTGGCTGTTTGTTCTGTGGTCAACCTAAGGACCTGTCGGAGGACAAGCCCAAGTTCCAAACTCTTGTAAGTGGTTGTTGTTGGAGAATTGAATTCCAAGCAAGACCTAAGCCTCCCTGCTTTTTCTTGCTGTATGGTAGGTAGTCCCACAAGACAACGCGTGACTCTGAAGCTGGTTTCCCTCACAGCAAGCGAGCAGCGTGAGGGAACAAAGTCCATAGACATGCATAGAAGGCAATGCCTTTAGACCTTCTTACATGGAGAGTGACATGGCCCTAATTCTACCCTATCATACTTACTTAAGGGAAAAGCACTAAGATGCATCCATGTCAAGCATAAGGGAGCCAGCAAGGGTGTGAATTCCAGGAGGTGTGGACACGTAGGGACATTTAGAGGTTGCCTTCTATACTGGACTCAACATTATTTCCCCTAAGTATGGCTCTGAAGATCATTATGTTCTAACACCAATTTACAATAATCTGGTTTTTGTGTGAGGTTAGCTCCTTGTTTTCACACTGGGGCGCTGAAATTTCACAGGGAAACTTGTAGCCTTCATACACTTTAATTATTTATCACATCTCACTGCTGCCTTTAGACATGAAGATGCAGAGTGTTTTTGTTTAGCTTGGAGATGTTCTCTCTTGTTATTTATTTTCCTTTTGTTTCCTATGAGGGATTGCTAGAATTTTTTCTTCCTTGGAAGCAGGAGTGGGCATGCTGGGACCCCACGCATGCTGGGCAAGCACTACACACCAAGATATACCTCAGCCTGATTTAAGCCTTTGAGAAAGGTTTTGAAGCCTCTGCATTTATATTTTGTACCATTTCTGTTGTTCTCTTTTTGTATTTTTCATCTTTGTGCCCCAGGGGACAACATTTTGAATAAACATTTCAGCTAAAATTTCTGGTTCATTAATTTGATTCTCGGTTTTGACCATTCTGTTTTGTACCTTTATTTCATTTTTACTGTTTGAAAGTTTTTGACATAAAAACAATGTGGAAAAGTCCACTTGAATGTGGTAGAATGGTGATGAGTAGAGGTTGGGAAGGAAAGTTTTAAACAGAAAGCTTGCGAACATCTAACTCCTAGAAGAAGCTGGAGCCCCGCCAGCACACCTTCAGCAACATGCTAGTTTGATAAGAAGAGAAGAAAAGAAAGCAGTGATGACTGCTTCTACTCCCAAGGTTCTGTGCAGAGGAGAAGGGAAGAATTAAGAAGGATATGCAGGAGAGAAAGAAGGAAGTGAGAAGGCGGTGCACAGGACCAAGGAGGAAGTGACCGGTCATCTCTGGGGAAAGAGTGAGTAGATGGATTACTGTTTTTGTTGTCGTTGTTTTGGGTTTTTTTTTTCATTTTCAGTTTTTTGTGGTTTTGGTGTTTTTGTTTTTGCTATGATAGACAGCTGACAAAGGCAGCTCAGGGATGAAAGGGTTCGTTTTGGTTTATGGTTCTAGAAGGCGAGAGTCCGATATGTCAGAGACTCTAAAGCATGGTGCCTAGAGAGGGCCTTACAATTGAAGGAGTTCCTTCAGTTCCTTCAGACCATGAGCGCAGCGGGCACCAGAGCCGACTCCTGGAGGAGGTAGACATGGCCAGGGGAGTCAGGGCTGCGGAGCCTGCACACTTAACACAGGAGATGACACACCTGGAGAACTGACACTGGGGGAGTGATAGGGAAAGGGTCCCTCAGAGTGATGAGAGCGGCCTGGTGGCTTGTTAGAGAGACTGAGCTGGGCAGCCCTTTTCCTGGGGGCTGCCAAGAACAGGCTTTCGTTATTAATGTGCCCCCGGAAACCGATAAGACTGCAATCTAGCTGATCATAGCAGCTCTAAACCAGTATTTTGAAATTATTTCAGTTACTTTCATTTTTATTTATTTATTTTACATTTCTTATTGGTTCTTTGTGGAGGGCACCGAGGCTCAGGTGAACACTTTCTACCACTTTTGTCTAAGTCTTTCTCTTAATACTATTTTTGAAAGTTGCAACGTTAAGAATAGAAGTAGAGCTAAAGTATTTTAAACACTACAAAAGGAAAAAAATCAAGGGGCATTTGCATGGGGCAATCGCTGTATTTCTTCAGTGGTGATAAGGGGACATGCATTTTAAATATTCATGTCACTACCTATGAAACGGTAATACAGAGCCTATCAGCTGCAGCTCTTTGTCTGTGGAAACATCGGTAAGCGCATCAATCTCACCTTGAGGATTTGACCAGCTGACTTACGACCGTCCAGTTGTCTGGAGTGCACCATCACCTCCTGACCACACCTCACAATCAGGAAAGGCCCATCAGTGGGCATACCACAATCCCAAAGAGGAAGGACCCGCCCATCTCGGTCAATAATGGACACGAGTTCCTGGTAAATCCAGGAAAAGAACTTTCTATTGCTTTTGTTCCTAAGAAACTCCTCCTTTAAAACACTTTCACTTATTTACTTTTAAAGCACACAGACCTCTTTCCCCATGACAAGAATCTGTTGCAGCAAAGTGCTTTTACAGAAAGGTATTTGACTTCCTGCAGAGAGGAAGATGGCGGGGAAGCGTGAGGAGCCGCATGCATACAGCAGTGGGAGGGTGAATTATGCAGCAAAGCGCGACGGTAGAACTCTTTCAGAATACTAGCGACAGGTTTGTCTAAATTCATCTCTCTGACACTAAACACCAGAAAATTTGTTTGGTAGTACTTTAAAGCACTCTCTAAAACTTTTACGCACACGCGCTCGGGGACACACACACACACACACACACACACTCCTCATAGCCACTGCCCACTATTTCTCCAGTTCTCGGACTCTGCGCCCCCTCCCCCTCCCCCCGAACCCATTCTCATCCCAGCTTCATGTTCTCTTTGTGAAAAGTTATCATTAGACCCCTGAGTCCAATTGGTGCTATTGTTGGAAACGTTCTGGGGTCACCCTCTGGGGCGTAGGTGACCTAACACTGGCCATAGCCCCAAGAAAAAGGGACTCTCCCTCCCTCTGCAGCTACTGACTGCCAAAAATTCTTTAGCTAGAGATGGGATTTCAGGAGAATGTCCCCCAACCTTGCTGCAGTTTTGACTGGCTTGATCACATGTGTGCCTTGTGTAACACCTCGCAGTTCCCTTCCCTGGACTCTCGCTCTTCCGCCTACTCTTCCTCAACATTCCCTGGTGCTAGGATGGGGAGAGGTGGATACCTATAGCCCATCTATGGCTGAACACTCATGGTCACTTCTCCCCAGTACTTAGACCACTTACGAGTCACTGAATTAGTTGCTACCAATTGCAAAAAGAAGCGTCTTTAAGATCCAGAACAACGAAAATCTACAGTTATAAACACAACTACTAAGAAGGTAGTTTGACAACATGACCAGTTAGCAAAAACACACCAAAAAGCTCCCTCTTGGAAACTATGAAATCCCTTGTCATTGACTTTTGTCCAGGATTACAAGACATAACATACCTCCACTGGGATAGACCTCAAACACAATCAGAAAGCTGTTGGTTACCTCATAACTGTCATATCACTACTGCACTGGTGGGTACATCTTATTAGGTGAGTTTATTACATCATTCAAGGTCCAGCGCCAGGTAAGACTATAGATGCCTTTCTTTACCCTTTCTGTACCATGAAAGTTAGTCACCAGGAGGGGAGTTTCCCTGTGAGTTTGAAATTGACTTATCTATGTTCCAAGGGCCTATTTTGTTTTGGGTGCCTTTGGGATCTACATAACCAATGACTCATATGGAGATATCTCACATGTGGCATTGAGATTTTCATTAAATAACCTGAAATTTCTGGGAGCAGCACTGCTCACTCAAACCTCTACTCAAGCTACCTTTTTGATATTATATTTTTTTAATTGGCTTACCATCTAGTGGATTCCACGAAACTCCCTATGTACCGTATATTTTGGCTAACCTACTCCCTATGCTCCATTCTTTGCCACCCCCTGCTTCCAAATATCCCCCCACCCCATTCTGTCATGACACCTGTATCCTACTATTTCCTTTACTAGTGTTTTGTTCGGGTTACAACACTGTAGGCTTCTCTATAGCTTTTCAGTCCTCTCCTTACTTGTTTAACTCTTCCTTCTCTATCCTCTACCTGCTCCAGGTCTGAACCTTTCTGTCTTGTCTACAGTGTTCTAGCTCTTTATGTTCACTTTACCTGTATTTTGATATCACCTCTCCTTCAGTCGGTCTGCCCCTAATGGGGGCTTTTCTGATTATCTACCTCCCCCATGCACTCCAAGGCAAGCACACAGAACAAAGACTTCTAAAGCAGGAATCACACAGGAAGGAACAGGAGGAGTTTGTCCTTCTGAGTCTGGGCGATCTCACTCAGTATAATTTTTTTCCAGTTCCACCCATTTGCTTGTGCATTTCACGATTTCAATTGTTGTTTTTCTTTCTGAAAGCATTTGGTCTATCAGAAAGAAAGGCATATCCAGTCCCCCTCTCCAGAGCGACCAGGCTTGTTCCTGAGTGATCGTGCAAAGGTTTAAGTGTTCACAGCCCTTGAGTTCATGTACTGAGTTCCCAGTCACCTGGTGATGGTGCCAGGAGACAGGGTGCTTGGAGGCGATCAGGTGAGAGAGTACGTCCTTTATAAGCTGGGTCATTAGCCTGATCGCTACCAATAGAGAAACCCTTGCACCTTCCACCATGGGAGGACGTTATGATGCAATGCCTTCTATGAACTAGGCAATAGGCCCTCACTGGGAACTGAACCTGCCATGTCTTGTTCTTAGAGTTCCGGCCTTCCAAGCTGTGAGACAAAAGCCTGTTGTTAATAAGCTCACATTTTTGCATTTTATGACCATAGCTTGAATAGGAAATAGGTAGATATTTCAAAAGGAAGGAAAATAACTACAATAGAATAGGGACCTACTGCATTTACGAAGTCTATCTACTGCTACAGACACTTTTAATTCTACTAAATGTTATGTATAGGGCCTTTTCACATCATGAATATTTTAAAATTAGTAAATAAAAAACCATAGACAGATACCAACCCTATAACTTATGGTATAGACCTTGATCAGTTGGAGAAAAGATTTCTTTTTTTAGATTTCACAATGTGTCTACATCAAGTACTTTTATGTATCTATAAAGAAATTATGTAGTTTCTTTCTTTTACATGTGGCAAATTACATTATTTTTTAAGCACTCAAATCTTACACTTACTAATGATATCTATTTTGCTTATTTTTGCATTTAATTTTAATATAATTACAGTATTATATTTATGTTCTTTTAATTTTTTAAATCAGTGTGTGTGTGTGTGTGTGTGTGTGTGTGTGTGTGTGTGTGTACTGTTGGGCAGCGCCATGCTGGCAAGTAGAGACCAGAAGACAACCCTAAGTGATTAGAGCTCTCTTTTCTTTGTGAGAAGCAGGAATCTCTTGCAGGTGGTCAGTGGTCAGGCTTGCCTAAAAGTGTTGCTACCCACTGAGCAATCCTTTTGGCCGTGCATCTTTGACCTTAATGTGTAAGCTTTGAACTTTTTCAAATCTACTTTACTTGGGGTTCTTTAATGCTTATACCTCCATTCCAACCTACCTACCCCAAATAGGAGAAAAAAAAAAAGAGGTTAATAGTACCTAACATAAGAAGTAGACCTTTTTAGACTCAGCTCCTTGGAGTGATTCCACTGGCCTAATTGGCAGGACTCCAGCAGACCTGGTAAATAGCAAACCAGCAGTTCAGCAAAGGTGACTGCATCCGCAGCCACTGGAACCCGGAGCAGCAGCCAGAACCTAGAACCTCGAAGTGTTGTCGGGGCAGTTCTCTCTAGGAGCATCTTGAAGAGGAGTGATGAACAGCCAAGACCAAAAACCCAGCCTCTTGTTTGGGGCATATGTATACACACACACACACACACACACACACACACACACACACACACACACACACACACACACACACACACACACATCCTCTCAGAGTCTGTACTAGGATGTTTATTAGTTGGCAAAGAACATGCCCCTGCAAAAGGCGGTTCCTTTTCCAGTGGACAAACATCACCTGTTCTCTCACAAGTCTGTTTTCAGCAGAAAAACACTGCACACCCTCACACAAGTCTATTTCACATCCCACACTTGAGATCAAAACAAAACCATGTTTACATCCACTACATGAGGGGATACTGCTTACAGCATTCCTGTAACATGCCTGTTGGCAGAGTTAAGTAAGGAGCGGATCCTTCTTCCTCCACTTGCTATTATGTTTGATTTGAGTTTGGCATTATTTTAATTGTTTTCTAAATAGTTGAAGTAATTCTCCAGCTAGGACACATAAAAATAAAGTTTACTGGGGCACATACTGTCACCCTAAGAATTCTAAGTTTATAAATTCAATTTTTTTTCTAAATAACCATAGGTCTATTTAAAATTTCCAACTTTTTATCATTGTTTATAGCAATTATTTCTTGTTAAATAATTAGTATATTTCATCTAAGTTATTTATCTTTGACATCAATTTTTCAGCTACTTTATCCAATTTTTATTTACTTATTTATTTATCATTTTAGTTTAATGATCATAGTAATCTCAGTTCACTGGTAGTTTTCTTTTGGATGAAGTTAATGATTTAGCACTTTTATTTATTTTCAAAGAAGCTGCATTTTTCTTAGTGGTTTTTTTTTTTTTTTGCCTTCTCCTTGTTTTTTTAAATTCATTTATGCTCTGTGTTAGTCAGCTTCCTATAGTTGTAACAAATACTTGGGATGAATCAGTTTATAAGAAAAAGAAGCTAGCTAGCCTGGAGTTCCAGCTACCCAAGAGAGTAGGGCGAAATGATCACAAGTTGAAGGTGTGCTGGGGCTCGCGGACTGAGTTCCAGGCCAGCCTGGGTAACTTAGTGAGACCCCTATTTCAAAATAACAGGTGAAAGGAGGGATGGAGCAGCAACTCAAAGGTGGAGTCCTGACTTCGTATATGTGGAGGCCATGTGTTCAACGCCCAGTACCAGGAATTACACAGAAGGACAATTCAGCCTATGACTGATTGACTTGGTGCTTTGAGGCCTGTGGTCAAACAGAACACCATGGTGGAGGGAGACTGGAGGAAAAAGAGAGAGAGGGAAAGACGGTGTTCTCATATTGCCTTCCTGACCATAGGATAATGATCTAACATCCTATCCTTATGCCCCACATCCTAAAGGTTCCATGACTTTCCCGCAGCACCACAGCTAGTGACACTGGCCTCTTGATGACACCCTCACAATTTAGCTTGCTGTTAATAGGTATTTGGTTGTAACATTCTCCTCTTTTTCTATATTTTTTAGAGTAGCAATTAAATGATTAGTTAAAAAAAATTTTTTTTAATGTTTGTGTTTACAATGATGGATTTCCCTCTATTTCTTGCCTGCCTCCTTTTCTGACACTGGTTATGCATGCATTAGACCTGTTAATCTGATCTGAGTCTTTGAGGGCCTTTCACTTGTTCCTCCCTGTGCCTCAGTTCCCAGCATTCTCTTTGCTCTGTTTTCAAGTCACCCTGGCTTGACATCTGCAGTACCCACCTACAGCTCAGCTCATCCGTGAGAAGCTCACTCACGTATCTTACGTCTGTGTTTCCATTTTTATGATTTCCCAATTCTTCCTGTTTCCTATATAGTTCTGAAACTATTTGTTGTGCTCTCTCTCCTGTGTTACGATTCTATGATTCTATCATCTTGTTTTGGTTTTGTTTCACTCCTTGGCTCACATTTTTTTCCCCTTGGTAATGGTTTTATTTCCCTGTTCTCTCCTGGGTTTGTTTTGTAAATGCTCGCTGTTTGGAATTTTTTATGTCTTCTTTGAAGAAAAGTGTAGAGTGTTGTTCTAGTCAGCAGGTGATTTACTTTCTCTCAAGCTTTTTTTTTTAAGACTCATTACAGTGAACAAGAAAACCAAGAAAGTAAGACAGTAAAAGTTTATCTTTATTGCAGACAGAGTTTGTTTAGTCCTGCTTCTGAGGCAGATCTTCCTTGGGGCCCTGGCTCTCTAATAAGCCTTTCATCTTAGTTGGTTAGACGTGATGACCTCCAGCCCACGAAGCTCTGGAGATGGTTCAAAACACAACTTCCCTCTGGCCGTCTTTGCCCTGGAGATGGCTCTCAGCCCAGCCTTGCTCTCCTCACCTGTGTCTATGCTTGTTAGAGTTCCGTCGAAGCCCTGGCAGCTCCTGTGCACACCTCTTGGAATTTCACCTGCATATGTGTCCACTCTCTGACTTCTTCGCTTGCAGATTACAGCCTGCAGAGCACCCAGACTCCAGCTCTGTTTCTTTAACTACTTTGCCCTGCTGGGTTCTATTTGTTCTCACCATGATGGTGGTCACAAGGCTTTGGACAGAAAACAAGACTGATTACAGAGTTGATCTTGTGGCTTAATCTCCTGTTATAGACCATAGCCCCTCACTTAATGATAGTTAATATCTGAGAAACTGGGATTACTGAAAAAACATAACCATTTCCATGCTGATTTCTTATGCAGGAAGGCTAGCCTGGTACATACTATATTATCAGAGAGTCCAGTAGAAAGCTTCATTTGTACTAGTTTCACAATAAATCTTTGTACTTGATTTCATGTTTAAAGGATTTTGCTTTTCACACCAATATGCCAATAATCTTTACCTTTGTAGTTTTTTTTATCAATAGAGAGGAATCTAGAGGGTTATAAAACAGGAGTCACAAATATTTGAAATTATTTTGCTTATAAAAATGTATTTGATCTTTATGAACACTGTGCTCATTTCAATATTCTACTGCTCTGTCTCTGTGACAAAAACCATCATTAGCTATGTAAGACGATTTGACATAGGTCAAGATTTTCTCGTTGTAGCCAGTGGTCTAGGTTTGGTTTTCCTCTCTTTTCTGTCATTATGGTAGGGCCAGAAATGACCTAGAACATTTCTCATAGAGAAGACAGAAAACCAAGAAAACAGACCATGCTTACATACTACTCTTTTTATGGCAGGGATACTAATTATTTGGCCAATCCAACTTATATGATAGAGATCAACATCAGTTCATATATCCTGCATGTGTGTGAGGAACAGGGAACAGACACAACAGAGTGCATTGATCTGTAACCTAAGTAGAAAATGTTGAGAACTGAGAACGCTGGGCAGCCAATAGCAGAGTAGTAACATCTTTGCTCAGAAAATAATTCCTCAGTGCACACTCAGACTTCAGAAAACACTCTAGGTTATGCCTGAAAACCCTGGACTCAAAGAAAATAGTTAGGGAATAAGAGTCATGAGTGACACCTATCAATAAAGAACGGCAAAAGTACAGAAGTTATAATTAACATAGATCCTTTTCATTTTATTTTATTCTTAAATCATAATTAATTATCTGAGTTCTATAGTATATTTTGGTGGTTTTCACCTCCCTCTCTCAATTCCTCCATATGCATACGTCTTCTCTACCTACCAAACTTTGGAACATCATTTAAAAAAATATCCATTACACCCAACTTATGCTGCCCATTTACTCATCAATGTGGGGTCATCCACTAGGTCATGGTTGACTTGCCAGAGCATGTACCCTTAAGGAAACCCATCTCTTCCTTCTCCAGAAGCTACCAATGGCCAATATCTCCTCATCTTGGCATAGGACCTTTGTACTCACTCCCCTCTCCAAACTAGGATTTTGTCTGTTTCTTGGTGGGGGCATATAGGTAAGGAATGCTACTTATGTATGTATAATATTTGCTGTGAACACCTTTTTGTTGTCTTAACACAGATAATTTGTTACAAAAATTTTGAATATCTATTATTCTATCCATTTGACTACATGCACTTCTAGTTTTACTTAATTATTTGAAACATATAGTCTCCATCAACATGCTTATATTTTTAATTGAAATATTTTTATACATTTTGATCATGTATCCCCTCCCCTAACTCCTCCCAGATTCTCCCTACCTCCCCTAGCTTCCTAATTTCCCCCTCTTGTTATTCAAAAAACAAATAAACAAGAAAGAAAAAACCCCAAAACTATAAGTGTATATATACAAGTATTAACAAAAAATACTCAAACAAAACAAAATGAAATAAAAAGTCAACAAAATATATTTGCTAGCATATTTATAATGGGAGTCTCCTTGGAATACTGTTCATGACAGATGTCAATGGAGTTTTAATTATCTACACACCGTATTAGCAAATCCACAATAGGATATTTGTCCAGAGTTAATGAGAAGCAAGTTTTTGATATAGCAGAGAGGGTTTGCTACTAAAATCAAAGGGAATAAAATTGACATTATTGAAATTTCAAGAGTGGCATAGATGTTGTAATTAAGCGTCCTCAGAGTATTTACAATTTTTTAGATAACAATGAGCTAAGGATTCAGTGGGGTTGATTGATCTACACAATCTGACAGATACTGAATTTAATTTTTTTTTTCATTAGGAATGTTTTTCAGTTTTATAATGAGAAAAATCACATATAGACAAACAAGAAAAGCAAGAGCTGAGTTAATATGCATTGCAATAATTTAATTTCTGCATAGGTGTGGTCTGATAAGATTTATGGATACAGTGGAAAAGGAGTGAGCCACAGAGTAATCTATGTTCTACCCTCATCTGTTGTTAGGATGTTTCTGTGTCTGGTGGAGTAAAGAAGGCAACTCATTGGACTTCTACCTGCCTCTCCCATGGGAAAGCCTGGAATTACCCATAATCTAGTAGTCAAAGGTCCAAAATCTTAACAGTCGTTTGGTGCTCTGCTCCATCATCACAATCTGCTCAATTCTGACTAACTCAAGAGCCTCATCCCAAACTGCTCCTTAAACATAGCCCTGTGTCCTGTGCTAGAAGTTGTTCTTGGGCCATTGATGGGGGGAATTAAGTTTGAGAACTTCTTGGACTCTGTAAGATGTGAATTGCCTCCAAGGGACATGATCAAAGTGCCTAATTAATGGCAGACACGCCAGCATATTTGCACTTTCTGTCATTTTCTATCGGGCAGCATGGCCCTGTGGTTTTAAACCTCAGAAGCCAATTTTCAGTTAGGCTGATTTGCTAGGTACTGAGGTGGAGTCCCAGGTCATTCTGCTCATTTCTCACATGACCATGGGCCGGACTCTGCATGAATAAGAAGTGGGAGCCAACAAGGATAACAGTTTTCTTTTCTTGTCCCCTGCAGCAGAGCTCAGGAGGAAAAGAACATGTGTATTAGTCAAAGGAATGACAGATACCTTTTTCCCCCAGAATCCTTTATATTTTAAATGACATATGGCATTTAACAAGGCTGATTGGGGATGAAATTTCTAGTCATAGACATTAACTTCTCTTGAAGAAATTTTGTAAGATCATTCTTCAGTTTTTAAGATGATGGGTGGCATATCAGAGAGTTAAGGACATAAAATGATGAAGGACTTAGAGCTTTGATTATTTTTATTAATGTTCCTTTCCGAGGTGCGAAAACAGATACCACAATATTAGAGCAAGAAAAACAAGCAAGACAGTGTTTAAAAGAAAAGTTAGTATTTTTTTTTTCCTGAAATACCAGTTCTGTGTAGAAGCAAATTGGGCATCATGATTTCTTCAGCAAGAAACATCTGTTGAGGATTTACTTGTCTCTAGAAGTATCGAAAAAAATGATCATATTTCATTTCTAATGAAAATGGAAAAGAAAAGTCTGTAGACCCATTGCTGGGGAATCTATCAGTGAGAACAACAAGATTGCAAATTACATTTTCTCTACGAGAACGAGAACGGAATTTCAATGGAGAAGATGCAAATAGAGTTTCTGTAGCTTCATCAATCCTTAACTGTTTATTTGGGTGTTGGGATGGCCTCTTGGGTGCAGCAACCTGCCTTATACCCT
This sequence comes from Acomys minous, assembly GCF_964271855.1. Lineage (NCBI taxonomy): Eukaryota > Metazoa > Chordata > Mammalia > Rodentia > Muridae > Acomys > Acomys minous. The sequence goes on along the minus strand of NC_140489.1, from coordinate 42,658,917 downwards.
CACCCACAGCTAGAAGAAGGCGCATGCTAGTAATATTGACAGGTTCACTAGCATGGCGGTGTGGGCAGCGGGGAAGAACTGGCTGTGATCACACATGTCATAAAGTGACTTTTGAATTTACTATCTAGACAGAATTGCTAGACATTTAGTGTTGGGATCCTGTGGAGAAGACAGCAGCGCCCGAAGTGATGGATAGCCTCCCAGCTCTTCGTTTTCACTAAAGACAAGAAAATCACTGCAGAGGAAGTAAAACTCAGCATTTGCCAGCTGTTCCAATCAGTAGTTTCCTCTCATCCTTAGTGTACTTTCTCTCCTACACTGGGAAAAAGTAGATTAACATTCCACAAATGAGGGGACTTTCTAAGTGGTGCTCAGAATTCAACTGCTGAGTGCCGGTTTTTTTAATATTTGAAAATGGCTTGCTCATAATTTTGAGTTGATACTTTGAGATTACTATTGTGGTTACTTTTATTCGGGGGTGTTTAATGGATTTGATTCAGAAGGGAGCAGCACGGGTCCCCTTCAGTTTATACCAGCATTTCTCAACTTTTGGGTCACAACTCCTTTGTCTGTGTGGGGGGTGGTGTCACATCTCCAGCATCCTGCATATCGAATATTTACACTATGATTCATAACAGTAGCAAAATTACAGCTGTGAAGTAGCAACGAAAATAATTTTATGCTTGGGGTCACCACAACATGACGAACTGTATCAAAGGATGGGAATGTTAGGAAGGCTGAGAACCACTGGTTTATATGATCATACTACGAACACGTGAATAGACCATTTCTCCCTTACAAGGACCTAAAAAGTTTTGACAAGAACTTCAACACCATCCCCAGGGCATTGTAGTGGCCCTCAAAGGGTTAAATAAAGTGCTAATTAAAGATTAAATATCTAATCCTCATAACTTTATCTAAATAGATGTGGCCCCCGTAAGATTCTGTGTTGAAACCTTGTTTCGCAAGCTGGTGCTGCTGTTGGATCGGATCGTGAGTGGTCTGACCTCACCAATGCACAGAGAAGTTCATGGCTGAAGGGCTAGCAGAAGGTAGGGAGGGCTATCTGGAGAAATTACAGCACAGAGGTGTGAATTTGAAGAGTATTTCTTGTGCCTGGACATTTCTTACCTTTCTCTTTGCCTCCTGCCTCCTGTAGAGTGAGGAGCTTTCTTGGTCATGTGTTCTACAACAGGTGCACAGAAACAAAGACAGCAGATCCTCCCTCTTTTAATTGTCCATGGTAGGTACGCTGTGAGTACAATAAATGGCTCACACAATTGGTATGAGGAACATTATCTCTATTTTGCAAATGAATAATCCTAGGTTCAGAGAAGTGTGGTGGCTTAGCCTAGGTCAATATGCAGTTAGAGATGGGTTTCTAACTGGAACCCAAACAGACACGTCCCAATGCCTGCCCTTGAGCCCAACTATGTTAGCCCCATCTCCCTGTCTATATATTCAGGTCAAAGAAAGTTGGACACATGGGAGCTTTTTGTGAATCCTTTTTAGATGTCCCCTATTATTCTGTCCAGGTGGAATCTTCCATCCTTTTAAAAATATATTTTATTAATTTATTCTTATTACATCTCAATTGTTATCCCATCCCTTGTATCCTCCCATTCTTCCCTCCCTCTCGCATTCCCCCTACTCCCCTCCCCTATGACTGTGACTCAGGAAGACCTCCTCCCCCTGTATATGCTCATAGGGTATCAAGTCTCTTCTTGGTAACCTGCTATCCTTCCTCTGAGTGCCACCAGGCCTCCTCATCCAGGGGACATGGTCAAATATGGGGCACCAGAGTTCGTGTGAAAGTCAGACCCCACTCTCCACTCAACTGTGGAGAATGTCCTGTCCATTGGCTAGGTCTGGGTAGGGGTTTGAAGTTTGCTGTAAGTATTGTCCTTGGCAGGGGTCCTGCAATGGCACCAGCCAAGGAATTGTCCATCTTAAGAGAAATATTTGCAATGATACTTGCCCCTTTCATTTCATTTTATCTTTTCTGCATTCTTTTCTTAAAGCCTATATAAAGTGTGTTTTGTTTGTATTATCCCAGAAGGCCTTACTCCTTCCTCTTCTCCTTTCTCACTCCCTACATCACACAACTCTGGCATAGCTCTTGGATGCGTCCCATTTCTGCAGACTCCCTCTCACTGTCCACATCCTGCCCACTGAGGCCTTTGCTTCTTTCACTGTATTGACATGTTTTGCTGAGCATGGCTGCTGACCAGACTTAGTAGTCTCATCTCGGTCCTTTTTCTTCCTGAACTCCTTTTAGTATAGTCATTTAATTATTTTAAAACCTTTTATTTTGTATTCTTTAAAAAAACATCATTGTCCTCCTATCTACATCAGGGTTGGCAAACTAGGACCCTGAACCAAATTTAGTCTCTTGCCTATTTTCTGTAGATCAACTTTTACTGGAACATAGCCATATTTATGCAGTGCCTATGCCATTCTTCCACTGGACCAGCAAATGGTGGTTGGAGGAGAGGGTTGTTGAGTTAACAATTCCTTAAACATTTACTGTGATGCCCTGGGTATAAAAATATTTCTTCTAGGCTCATGTGAATACTTTGTTTACATCTTATGGCTCTGTGAGACACTTAAAAATTAGGCCCTCATTGGAGTAAATGGGTTACTGTGGCACGGGTCTTATGGATTACAGCCTAGCCTGTTTCTGGCCAGTTCCCTCTGCGTCATGACTGCCATGTAAGAAGCAGCTTTATGCTCTACCACCAGGCACAGGAGTAGGGGTTAGTTCTGCTGCATGGGCTCCCTACTATGATAAACTGTGTCCCCTCAAACTGTAAGCCAACTTCAGCCTCCTACTGTCAGGCATTGGTTACAGCAGCAAGAAAAGTCACTAATATTCTGCAGGATAAGGATGTTAAGCCCTGTTATGTGTGAGCTTATTTAGGTCATCTCTTTGTACTTTCTTGTATTAGAATGTATAGAGTATGTGAGAAAGTAATATCCCACTCTCCACTCTACTGTGGAGAGTGTTCTGTCCATTGGCTAGATCTGTGTAGGGGCTTAAGGTTTACTGCCTGTATTGTCCTTGGCTGGTGCTTTAGTTTGAGCGGGACCCCTTTCTCACATACTCTGGTGCCTCACCTTTGACCATGTCCCCTGGACGGGGAGAACTGGTGGCAATCAGAGGAAGGACAGCAGGTTACCAAGAAGAGACTTGATACCCTATGATCATATAGAGGGGGAGGTAATCCCCCTCAGGAACAGTCATAGGGGAGGGGAATAAGGGGAAATTGGGAGGGAGGGAAGAATGGGAGGATACAAGGGATGGGATAACCATTGAGATGTAACAAGAATAAATTAATAAAGGAGAGAAAAAAAACAAAAAAAACCAAAAAAAGAATGTATAGAGGATCATAAAATGATCATTTTTTCATCTTTCTTTTCCTATCCAATGCTAGCAGGGATATCCTTTGTGTTCTTTATTCTAACCCATTGAGTAAACACTCAAATGCCTCTCTAATCTTTAGCAAATCCTGGAGCTCCAGACCTGTCTGAAGGACATTTACGTGCCCTACTAACTCATGCTGAATGCGCTTAACTTTGCTCTTGAGGATATATCTCCCAGCCTTCTGTCAAGACTTCTGTTGTCTGTTAATGATACTGTCATTCATGTATTCTATGGAATTTATAGGAAACAGCTGGTACCTCTATCCTTTGCATTATTAAATCATATTAACTCTGCACTTGGGCTTTCTCCTAGCTTCTCATGTTTATTAGATTCCTAACTGCTATATACCGGATCTTAATCTGACACTCACCCTTTCCTTTTAATTTCTACTGGCAATGTATATTCATCTTCTAAACTTCAGTGTCTTCTCTGAAATGTACCCTATGCTTTCTCCACTGTGTTTTACTCAACACCTCAGAGTAAATCTTTTCCATCTCTGGTCATTTTCTATTTCATATCATATCATGTCATATCATATCATGTCATGTCATGTCATATTATGTCATATCATATCATGTCATATCATACCATATCATATCCATACTTACCAGCTTCTTGTCCATTCAAGTATCTCGCTCCTGCTGCCTGGTCTCTGCTTTCTGAATGAACTCTCTATCATTACCCACATGGACCAATGCTGAAAATAGAATTCTTTAATCATCTTAATCTAATTTATTATGTTATTTTATGATTATTTTGGAAAACTTTACAACTCAATAATATTTTTTTTCTTTTTTGGCAAAAATAGCACTGGGGTTTCTATTATATTGACTTGGGCATTCTTTTTTTATTACATACTTTTATATCTATTTCCCCTACAAGGTACAATAGCCTGTAGCTGTGTGTGTGTGTTTGTGTGTGTGTGTGTGTGTGTGTGTTTGTGTGTGTGTGTTTTATTCATGTATGTACATGTTCATGTGGAGGGCAGAGGCCAGTAATGTCCAGTGTCTTTCTCAATTGCTTTTTAACTTGTTTCTTTGAGACCAAGTCTAGTACTGAGCCCAGAGCTCACTGCTTTGCCAAGTCTGCATGGCCAGCAAGCATACAAGGGTTCTTCTGCATCTGAACTCCTCTTAAAATGAGCACTGTGGTTAGAGTGGCAGGCAAGAACACATGGCTTTAGTAGCTTATTGAGATCTGAACTCAGGACTTCATGCTTGAACAGCAAGCACCATGCTGACTGAGGCATCTCCCTAGAGTATACTATTTTTTAAAAGAGAGAAAACAGGTCATCTGGATAAAACTATAAACAGAAATGCCAGAATTAAATGACATCATACATCAAATAGACCTAACAGATATCCATAAATATTTGATCCAAACACCAAAGAATCCAAATTCAACTCAGCAGCTGATGGAGGCTTCTCTAAAATAGACCACATCCTGAGACACAAGCAAATCTTGACAAACACAAAAAGGTTGAAATAACTCCATGTATCATTTCTGACCTCAACACAATGAAGCTTAAAATCAACAGTAAACAAATCTCCAGTAATTACATAAACTCATGTAGAAAAGAAGCACATTACCAAATGATGGATGTGTCAAAGAAGAAATAAAAATTTTCTGGATTTAAATGAAAATGAAATCAGAATACAATAAGACTGCTGAGACACACTAAAAGCAGTCCCAAGAGGGAATTTTATAGCTGTAAGTACTGTAGTGATAAAGAGCACAAATAAGTCAGTTAATGATACAAGTCAAGAGTTTAGAAAACAAAAAAGAGAACAAGGCAAACTCAAAGTTAGTAGATGAAAATAAATGATAAAAATCAAAGAAGTGATTAATAAAATAGAAACAAAGAAAATAATACAAAGAATCAACAAATCTGAGAGCTCACTCTTTGAGAAGACTAATAAAATTGAGCCCAAAGAGAGAACCCAAATCAACATACTCAGAAATGACCAGGGGAATATTACAACAGACACCAAAAAAACACTCAGAATATTGTAAGAGAATTTTTTTTTTTAAGTTAACAAATCTACAAGGAAACGATGAATTCCTAGATTCATCCAAATTCTCAAAGTTAATCCAGGAAGAGATCAATAACTAAAACAAACTCATAACAAATAAAGATATCAAAACAGTAGTAACACCCTTCCAACACAAAAACACCCAGGACCACATGGATTCACAGCAGAATCCCACCAGACTTTCATTGAAAACTTACAACTAATGTTTCTTAAATCAATAAAAAGTAGGAGCAACGGAATCACTTCCAAACTCCTTCTATGAAGCCAGTGTCACTCCAACATCTAGTCTGGTTAAAGATGTACACACACACACACACACACACACACACACACACACACACACACACACACACACACAAAACAAGCCACAGGCCAACATCCCTGAGTGAAAACAGATGCAATAATTCTCAATGAAATATTTACAAACCAAATACTGGGATATAACAAAAAGATCACCCACTGTGATAAATTTGGCTTTATCTTGAAGTTTCAGGTAAGATTCAATAAAATGTAAAATAAACACATGCAATAAGTCATATAAATGGGGTTAAAGACAAAAATCTCACCTCAATAGAGGCAGAAAAGGTCTTAGAGAGAGTACGGCTGGAGGGCACATACCTCATCATAATAAAGGCCATAGAAGGCAAACCCACAGCCAACATTAACCTACATAGAGGAAAACTCAAAGCAATCACAAAAAGTCAAGAATAAGATAGGCCAATCTACTTTCTCCACTTCTTTTCAACATATGGCTTGAAGCACTAGCTGGGGGAATTGATTTAGCCTGAGGAGTGGTAAGATTTCGTTGCAAGATGGAGAACTCCTTGTAAAGCCAAGGAAGACAGTAGCTTCAATTCTATATTTGCTGTTCTCCTCTCATCAGCATCTCACATGTCTTTATGTTACTGCCTTTTCTTTCCTGCCTTCACTTAAATTGTGCTTGTTCATACACTGCCTACCTTTCCTTTCTAATTTTTAACAATTCTTTTTAAGTTGGTTTTGCTTTGATTGAAAAATAATTTATACTTTTTAGAATGATCCAATCTGGCAAATTAATGTATCTACAACCTTACATACATATTATTTCTTTGTAGTGAATAAAAGCTACCCTTTGAACAGTTTTGAAACACACTATTATTGGAGACCCCATGTTGTACCTATCTACCTATGAAATGTCTGAACCTATCTACCTATGTAATGGAAAATTTGCACCCTTTAAATTTACTTACTATAATTTATTCACATCATATCCTGATTGTTATCCCCTCCCTCATATCTTCCCATTCCCATCCCCCCTCCATTGTCTGCCTATTCCTCTCCCCTAGACTTCTGATGGGGGTGGGGCTCCTTCCCCAACTGCTTGACCACAGCCTATCAGGTCTCATCAGGATAGCCTGCATCCCCCTCCTCTGTGTGCCTGCTAGGCCTTCTTTCCAAGGGGCAGTGACCAAATCATGGGCGCCAGAGTGCATGTCAGAGGTCCAGCAGCAGTCCCCCTTTCCTGCCCATGTGGAGAATCAGCATTCCGTCAGTTACATCTGAACAGGGGCTTCTCTGCACGCATTGTTTTTGGCTGGTGTATCAGTTTGTGCAGGCCCCCTTGGGTCCAGATCTGCAGGCCTTGATGGTCTGGCTATGGAGCTCTTGCTGCCTGCTGGCCCCCTCCCCTCATCCCCTGCCCCCACTGTTCCCTATAACTCTCAGTGCTCAAACTCAAAGCTTGAAATTTGCACCCTTTGATGAACACCTAACTATTCCCATGCACCTACCTACCTGTGCCCTGCTTCTCACCAGCCTCTGGGAGCCACCATTCTCCTCTCTGCTTTTGTGGGTAGATTTTACATGAAAGAGAAACCTTGCACTGTCTTCTATGATTGCCTTGTTTCACTTGGCATAATTTCCTCCTGGCAGAATCTCGCTTTTTAAGAAAAGATAAAGAATGTGTCATTGTACTTGTTTATAACAATGCTTACAAAATCTGATGAGATTTTTCAGGTGTTTATATACATTAAATTTTATGAAAAGCACTGCAAAGAACACACACTCACCTATTCTTAATTAAAAGACATTCCTCTGTGGATTGCAGTCTTTCAAAAATAATTAGGGCAGGGGTACAAGAACAGAGACATCTGCATGTGTTTGCTTACACTTGTGGCTGCTTTTACACACTCCTCTGTAATCATATCCTGTGGTTAAAGCTTCCAGAAGTTTTGTGCATATGCCTCTGCTTGGCTACAAGTTATAACTGACTCAGTAATATTCATATATTAATAAGCCTTTTCACATCTGAACTATACTGGATGACTATCTTCTATATAAATCAGTTTTCTCCAACATTCTAAGATAACATGCCATTCAAAGAGTCTAGTAAAGCTCTAAAAATGTAGGTCATACCGAAGTGAGAAGCTGAGTGAAAATTAACGTAGGGATCAAGAGTCAGTGTGTAAATCTTTCCTTTGGCCATTCTATCAAATGAGAACCAACTGGTCCATGGGCATCCCACTTCCTCTGATAAGGCAGTTGCCTTTATTTATTATTCTTTTCCCAAAACTTTCATTTCTCACTTCTAGACAAGAAACTGTTGACCAATGATGTTTCATAGAAATGCCCATACATTACAAGTTTTTGCTAATGGCTTTGGGTTACTCTCCAGAATTTGATGGTGATACCCTACCACTGAAGACTTCACATACTTGAGTCATAGAATGCAGAAAAATCAAGCTGGTACTCACCTGGAAGCTTCACCACTACTGGATATGGTACTGGAAGGTTATATGCATTCTACCACAGAAGAATAGCAATCATAAATCAATCTTACACAGCTCTGAATTCTGTGAGTTACAAAATTGACAGGCGTGGCAAGACATGTCTACTGTTGCCATGGTGGCACAAATGTCATGGAGGCAACCAGTCACTTTCAGATTGGATTTAAAACCCCATTATACAAGGCAAAACCCACACTTGACACCATTATAAGGGCCAACAATTTGTTTTTTAATAGATCATAGAACTTATGTGAGGATGTACCACCATTATTCTGCTAAATCTACATAATATTAAACCAACCCGTAGTGATTTATTTTTATACTCAATAGACTGATATATCTCTTAACTTTCATCCGATAATCTTCATTTTGCAGTAGGTGTTAATTAATAGAGACTCACAATTGGTTAAGACGTGGTGAATAAGAGAGCATAGAATTCTCAGTCCTAAATGGGATGTCTATAATACCTTCCTTCCTTCCTTTTAAGGTCTGGAGATTGTTGTGAAAGAGGCAGAAGAGAGAATGAAAGAATCACAGGTGGTGGATGAATTCAAGGATACAGTTTTTCTGGACACAACAAGGTAGTTACACAGTAGTTGTGACAGCATGCATAAGATCTGTGCAAACTTAACCCAGGCACAATCCCTGTGTGTGGAGGGAGCTGGGCATGAAGTCCCACTCCTAGCTGAGGATCTATTGCTAACTGATAGTTTCTGGGAGAGGCTGCATCACTTTTCTCTAAGAACATAGTGCCTGTTTGGACAACTATGCTCTCCTGGAAGGCCACATACCCAAGAGTATATCGGTAGTGCAAACTGACTGAATTAAACAAAATAAAAAAGAATACACAAAGTTGTGTGGGTAGGGGCGCAGGAATTGAGTCTGTGAGAAGCTGGGGGTGTGGGGGGGTCAATGTGATCAAAATGCACTGTATGAAATTCTCAACTAGTAAAACATTTTAAAATTATTCATTATTTTAAAAAGATTGAGAAGAAATAATTTGACATATAACCCTATAAGTAATGTATGAGTTTTATTAATGGAATTATATCACGGTGGAAGGACTTAACATGACTCATTATTTGTTTACAAGAAGTATCTGAGCAGGTAAATGTTCAACACAAGCTTGTAGTGACACTGTAATTGTTCAGATTTCTCTATACACAGTACAAGCTAAAACTTATTAAGTACTTTTTAAAACCAGAATATTTTCTTGTTCTGTATATATCTTTGACCATGCATGCATAGGGGATTAATAGCATTAAAAAAAAAAAAGACTGCTAGAATTAAAAACTAGATTGAGGTAGTGCCAAGACTGACAATGCTCTTGGAATTTCACAGAGGAAGCCAGGCTTAAACAAAGCTATGAGGAGAAGCAGATGCTTACAGTCACAGCTGCACACTGTGCCTCCTCCAAAGGTTAATAATGGTGTATCCTAGAGGCTTCTAGAGGGAGTAGTTTCCAGATTGTGTATTTACTTAAAAGGTTTAGAACATGGGAGAGATTTTCTGTGATTCATGTTCTGAAATTCCCCGAAGTAGAAAGAATTGAGCGCTGAAGACAGATCAGGAAGAGACCTAGAGTGGTTCGGTGGTGGCATTTAGAGTGCGCCTGGCCCATGTTATTGGGGGACAATCTCCATAAAATATTTTCTTTGCCTATCTGCCATGCTTTTTTTTTTAAATTAGGGGTAACTTCTTTTTCATTATTGAGCTCAAAGCAGGGCAAATCAATGAGAATGTGGGTAAACAGTTATGGGCACATTTCTTGGAGAGCTGATCAGCTTCATCCTGTCTGCACACATTTAAAGGAAATACATAGCAACCATTTCAGAAGCAGGAGTGACACCTTTTGATTTGATCCACAAGAACACCCCCCCTGCTTCCCCCCCCCCACTTTCCTTTTCTCTTAAGAATATATTCCCATTTGTCCTCTTTTTTCTTCTACCTTAGTGTTTTAATTCTGATGCTAATTCCACCGGGCAGGGCCCAAGTCCAACTCTGTGTTCTCTTTTGTGTGCTGAATGTGTTTGGCAGTCACTGGTACTGTCCCTGCTGATGATAAAGATGATGCGAATCTATTTGGACAGGGATTCTCGGCTGTTGTCTGCTCTGAAACATCCAACTAATGAGTTGAGCAAGTGCAGTGTGGGAGCTGGTGGGGCTGACAGATTCAATAGCTTCCAAAAGGAGCATCTGCCTGTGAGAGAGCTGAAGCAGGATAACGTGAGGCAGCCCATCCACAGCTGGCTACTGACCAGCCTGGGACACTGCTGGGGTAAAGATGCGCTGGTTGCATGTGGGATGGTTCTTGAAATGTTTAAAGTGTTTCCTTTTTTAATTGAAAAAACTTATACAACGTATTCTGATGATGATTTTTTCCTCCCTCTATTTCCTCCCCCTACCCCAGGTCCTCTCCACCGCCCCATAACTCAACTTGACACTTTTTGTTTTTCACTCTCTTAAACAAAGAAGGAAGACCCCCCCTCCACAGACACAGACACACACACACACACAGACACACAGACACACACACACACACACACACACACACACACACAAACACATAGACCCGCACACACAGAAACCCACACAGACACAGACACGTAGACATACATATACACACACACCAAACCCATAAAAACATTAAACCAAATCCCTAAATATATAAGCAAAAGACCAATAAGACAAAAATGCATAAACAAAGCAATATGAGATGAAGGTCTATAAAAAAAACCAGCGCATTCATTTTGTGCTGGCCATTTACCCCTGAGAATGTGGCTGTAATTATGTTTTTATTTCAAATGAAAACATTTTCTATCTGCATGTGCAAACGTGACCTGATGCAGTTTTATTCTCACCAATATAGATGAAGATATTTTCAAGTGTCTGAAGTAGAAGAAGAGATGCTTCATTCATAGCAATTTTGGGGGCCATTTCAGTTTGGGGACTGGGGCAATAATAGCCCATGATTTTCATCATATATCCCCATGGGACATGAATTAAAACAGTAAAACTATGGTGAATAAGACAGAGCTGCCCCAGTTCGGCCTTTCACTGCCTTGATTGGAAAGAGAATTGTCAAAAAGTTTGATCTGTAAAACGGTTCTACTGTTATGCCTAATCAGATCTCTCAAATTAGGATCTTTATGGTCCTGAGCTGAGAGTTATTCAGGCCAGAGTGCTAGGGAAACACCCCTGTCTCCACTCTTATGCCCCCATGTTGATGGTGTGTAGAGGACACATAGAGCCTCTCTAGAAAAGCTCTAGGTGGTTAAATTTGGAGGGAAATAAGCAAAATCATAAAGTAGCAGTGTATTATGACACACCTATAAAATATGTGTTAGTAAATGTATATGGATATCCACACATTATTAACATGTATTAATGAATGTGTATGGATAGCCACACAGTATTAATATGTATTAATGAATGTATATGGATAGCCACACATTATTAATATGTATTAATGAAAGTATATGGACAGCCACAAATTATTAAGCAACAATACAAATGAAGAGAAATAGCCAAAGCTCCCTGGCCTTGCAGAGGAGTTAAAGTTTCTGTGCATAATTTACTCATAAAGAGCTGTAGCACAGGTCTGGTAATAGTTAACCCTTTCCAAAGAATACAACGTGGAGATGGGAAAATGAACGGCATTGCAGGGTAGGAACTTGAGGGCTATGAACTACATTAACAGTACAATCTTGACCAGCAGTGAAGCATCATGGGCCTGTGTTAGATGTCCCCCATGTGATGTAATGTGAACTGAAACAGACCACTGGGCTCTTCCAAAAACTCATAACACCAATCTTAGTATGAACAAAAAAATCAGATAAGTGAAATGTGGGAAACCTTGCATCCTGCAGAGCAGTTGTCATACAACCTGTATGAGAGACTGGGTGGCCTAGAGGAGGCTAAAGGGACATGACCATGTAATGTAGTACTCAAGACGGGATATGAAACCAGGTGTGGTGGTGCATGCCTTTAATCCAGCACTCAGGAGGCAGAAGCAAGTCAATCTCTGTGAGTTCAAGGACAGCCTGGCCTACAAAGAGAGTCTAGGACAGCCAGGGCTACACAGGAAACCCTGCCTTGAAAACTTTTGTTTTTTAAAATGGATATGGAGGCAGAAACAGAAATGGAAGAAAATACAGGCATGTGTGAACTAAGTATAGGCTAACAATGGTTGATTACAATCAGTGCGCTACATTTATACAGAGGCTCATAGGAGGAACAGAGCCAGGGCACACTGCCCTCTCCAGTATCAGCTTAGATATTTTTTACATTAAAAAAAAATCTATCTAAGTAAATGGTATATTTAAAAGTCAAAACTGGCAAAGTTAAAGCTGGTGGTAATATTTGTAAAAGACGTGTACTATAACAACATCATATGAGGTATTTACTTTCTTAAATGATCAAGCTCAGAGGAGTATATTAATGTGGACCACGGGTACCATGTCACACAGCTCATGTCTAGCTTTTTTTCTTGCTTGTTTGAAATTTTGTGCTTCTTTAATTAATGAATTCCTTGTTTGCCCAAATTCTATCCTAATGCTAGTCATTCAGCCGTTTAGATACTTTGATGGGTGGCATCATGCAACATTCCTTCTCCTGTTGCCAGCTAATTTCACTCAGCATAATTTCCACTGGTTCGCTCTTCTTATGACGTATTTCAGAATATCTCTCTTTTTCTGTCATCCCTTATATGTATGTACTATGTATTAGTGGACAGGTAGGTTGTTAAGCAGTCCTACAGCAAGTATAGAATTAGTTGTAGATTTGAGATCCTCATGTCTGTTCTTTTGAATGACTCCCCAGATTGCAATTACTGAGTCACATGATCATTCTATTTTTTTTAATGAAAATGCTGTTCTGTCTTGCCTATAGGTCGCATTATTGAGCATTTCAGACGCATCATTTTGCCCACACCTCCATACCAGTCACCTACCTACCTGTCTATTTCATCTGTCCTCTATCTATGCATTCTTCTCTCTATCTGTATTAGCCACTTTATTTGAAGGGTCTCACGCTGTTGTCAAATAATCCCAAGTACTCATCACTTCTGATATCGATAAAGGATCAGTTACAGTCCGAGAACTTTGGAAGGAAGCAATATTTGTTAGTTCCGTAAAGGACTAGGAAAATAACTGGTTGCTTATAGCATGATGTCAGGACTGAGCCATGATGCCATTGGCTGCTACCTGTTGGAGATGTTAGTCATCTCTCTTAGGTGTCAAATTTTGGCCTATTGTGTTTAGAAAGTTATTGACTTCACGGTAGATTTACCTCTATCTTGACTAATAGATTACAATAGTAGATTACTTCTCAGGGTCACTAGCAAAGTCACCGGTCGATATGCTTTTAGTTTTTCATTTAGGTGCACGTGGATTATTCCATGAGTCTTAACATTCATTTTATAACAATATCATTATAAGAATTCCTTACAGTTTCATTTTATGCAAACAGAATTATTATCATTTGTGTCATACGACGAACAGCGTACCCAGCAGTCTGACTATTTGAAATAACTTGATAACAGCATAAAAATGTAGATTTTTTTTTTTTTTTTTGGTTTTTGACACAAGGTCTCTATGTGTAGCCTTGGCTGTTCTGAACTTACCTTGTAGACCAGGCTGGCTTCGAACTCATAGAGATCCGCCTGCCTCTGCCTCCCTGAATCCTGGCATTACAGGCATGCACCACCTCTCTTGGCTTGAGAATGAAGATGTTTCAACTCTGCATCTATAGTAAATAGGAAAGTAGAAAAGGGTTGTTGTGTTGTATAACAATCATCACTGGATAAATGAGAAGGAGTCTAAAGAAAAGATGGAAATCAGAGCCTGAACCACACAGAAGTCTGAACGTGATGTTGGGCAGAAGCTACCCGCTAAATGAGATGACCTGCTTGTTGCCAGGGACATCTGTCACTTGCCTTGAGAAGCACTGTGAGACTCCCTAGTCGGAGGTCCTCGGCGGTGCTTTGGATGATTTGTTCTTTAGTTGTGAAACCTTACTGCAGGGAATGACTCTCCCGTTTCACTGCTGTGTCATTGCCAGTGCCAACAGCACTGTAAGCAAGGGACAAGAGTTTTCCTCCGAGGTCCCTTCAAGTAGTAGAGTATTTATATATTTAGAAAGATAAGAGGTCAATCTGCTTTGAGACTGGGCATACTTCACGCACCATCTACCATGTTTTTGCCCTGTATATGTAAAGATGGGAGGAATGGTAGATGAATTCCTAAAAGAACGTGATATATTTTCTTTAAAAAAAAAATCATTTTGTGTACTGTTTGAGGTCTCTGAGCCACATAGGAACCCAGAGGCCTATTCCCAGCACCCTGCTCTTTTCAGATACATTTTTCATGTAGCAGGAAAGCTCCCCTTTTGTTTGGCTAGCCTATCTACTAGATAAGCCACAGCCCACCAGTCCTCAGAGCGGCAAATTGTATTCCCATGGCAACCTGTCTAGTTATGAACAAGCCAGTTATATCTACATGTAGAAACTGAGGTTCACCTAATCTGCAGCCCATATGTCAGCCTGATGACAGGTTGTGTCTCCATTCTCTTGGGCTCTGAGCATATATGCATAGTAATATATGACTAATTATTTAGAGGATTCACAAAGAAGTAGCATAATCTCAAAAAAAAAATCTGGGCCTCATTTTTGTGAAACCCATGGAGAAAAACCCAATTTGATGAAAACCCTCATCATTCAGTCCCCAGGGTAAGGGGTCTAGCCATCTCCTACTACTGAAGGTACAGACTCCCTTTCATCAAAAGGGCAATTAGGGAGTAATAACAACACATATCCTGCAATTATCAGCTCAAAGGGCTTCCTCAGGACTATTGTAGCAGTGGAAGTAGGCTTTGGTAAGGGAGCTCAAAGGCTTCTGGGAATGTAGCCAATTTTAATTTAAGGATGCCATTATTTCTAGAAGGTTGCGGTTAATAAGGGCAGTGTAGCAATAAGTGGCAAACCATCACTGAGTTCTTTTATTAGAATTCCTGTAAATATGAGATTCAGCAGCTCAATGTGGAGTTGGTGTGCTCTACGGTGGAAACAAAATCAGCCATATTCTTAGAGATTGAGAGTGGCATAGCTTTTAGATACGCAGCACAAATACAACAGGGGCTAGGTGACAGAAGGCACTATTAAATACATCTAACCTTTTTTTAAATTGGGATTTTTTTGTTAGGATTGGAACCTTGTTTGTGATAACCTTTTCGATAGGATGAGCTTTTAATTGTTGGACATTCTGTACAATTAATTTTACAATGCATTTCACTTTTACCGTCACTCTCTCTCTATGAAATAAAAGTGCAGCTAATATTCCTTATCTGGTTTTTGGCATATAGGAGGCTCAAATGCCTTTTATTTCCAGTACATCTAGTGATTGGGTGGTGCATGTTGTCTTCATGTGTGTTGGTTGTTATGCTTGAATATGTGATGAACTCTGATAATGCACTAGGCTTTGCCATCTGGGGTGACTTCTTAGGTCAGTGTTAGCATTTTCTTCTTTTGTTTTCATTGCATGTGTATATATGTGTGGTGTGTGTGCCTGTGTGCCTGCACTGTAGCATGTGTGTAGGTCTGTGTACATACGTTTGGAGGCCAGAGTTGGCATCTGTGTCTTCTTGGATTGTTTTCTACTTATTTACTAAGGCTGAATCTCTTGTTGAACCAAGAGCTCAAGCGCTTATGGCTTTGGCTAGTTTAGCTAGCCAGCTTGTCCTGGGAATCTGCTGTCCACCTCCAGAGTGCTGGGAGTCCCAGCAGGCTGCCACATGCACCTAGTTTTCAGGCAGATGTTGGAAATCTAAATCCTAGTTCATCACACCTGTGTGGCAAGTGTTCTATCTACTGAGCCATCTCCCTGAATCTACATTTCCTTCCTGATAACTTTCAGTTGCAGTCTTGAAGCAGGTTCACAGAGCCGAGAGGGTTTCTTGCTGAGGACTTACATAGAGGACTCCAAAAAAAAAAAAAAAAAAAAAAAAAAGGGTCGCCAGTTTCGAACAATTTGATCCTACTCTCTGTGAAACCTACTGAGAGTAGTAGCATCCCAGAAGACACGGATGGGCTGGAGTGTGCAACATCCACTCTGCAAGGGATGCTGGGTAAATGCAGAGCCCGGCATTAGGAGTTTCAAAAGAAGCACCAGCAAGTTACAGCAGCACAAAACGCCAGACTCTCCATCCCGTCCTTCTGGAAGACTGCTTTTTAACACTCTTCTAAAGAAATGTAAACCCAAATCCAGCTTCAGAATGCACCTGCTCGTTTTTGAGTTCCCAGGAAGCCGACTGCACCTTTTTCATTTTATATTTGCTCATTTATATTATGCTCAGTGCAGTGCCTCATAGACAATAGCTGGCACATCGTTGAAGAAGGGATTTGGAACAAACCACAAGGCAGAACCCAAAATAACCTCTGCAGATCAAATAACCATGTGGGCCAGTTCCCAGACAGACACCTACTGACAGCTATACTTGTGTAAGCTTTAATTGCTGGAAGAAGCAAGACAAAACTGAGCTTAATGGTAGAGGGCCCTATAATCAGCAAACAAATCAACCATCACCTAATAAGATAAGCACATATTCCCAACATTATTAGGATCATGGTATGTGCACCCAAATGTGTCAGTCATGCATGCTTCTTTTTTTTAAAATATATATTTTATTAATTTATTCATATTACATCTCAGTTGTTATCCCATCCCTTGTATCCTCCCATTCTCCCTTCCTCCCATTTCCCCCTTACTTCCCTCCCCTATGACTGACCATAATGCTTTCTTAAAACTGACTTCTTGTCTCTTGTCTCCTCTCAGCTGCTTCAGACACTCTGATTTCTTTACAGTGCATACATTAGAGTAACGGCCTTATCCCATTATGTGTTTTAAATCCACAGTCTTCTTGTCTAGAAAGATCTACCATTAGTGCATTTTTATTGAAAACGTGACGGTTTTTTATTGGCATCTTCTGAAAAACATTTGTTCATCATACAAAGAGGACCAACTGACTTTTCTATGAACATTAAACATTATGTTCACCCATTGTATTGCTCTTAATTACTACAACATATTGCAGTTTTCCCCTATTTTTTTAAGTCTCTAGATTAAAAATTCTTTTTTTTAATTTCAATTTTTTATTAATTTATTCTTATTACATCTCAATGGTTATCCCATCCCTTGTATCCTCCCATTCTTCCATCCCTTCCATTTTCCACTTATTCCCCTCCCCCATGACTGTTCCTGAGGGAGATTTCCTCACCCTGTATATGCTCATAGGGTATCAAGTCTCTTCTTGGTAACCTGTTGTCCTTCCTCTGAGTGCCACCAGGTCTCCCCCTCCAGGGGACACGGTCAAATGTGAGGCACCAGAGTATGTGTGAAAGTCATACCCCACTCTCCACTCAACTGTGGAGAATGTTCTGACCATTGGCTAGATCTGGGTAGGGGTTTAAAGTTTACAGCCTGTATAGTCCTTGGCTGGTACCTTAGTTTGAGCGGGACCCCTGGGCCCAAATCTGCCTATCATAATGTTCTTCTTGTAGGTTTCTAGGACCCTCTGGATCCTTCTACTTTGCCATTCTCCCATGCTTCTCTCATCTAGAGTCCCAATAGGGTGTCCTCCCCTCTGTCTTAGTTTCCAGGTAAGTGAAGGCTTTCGTGGGACATGCCCCTTGGGCTAATATGCAGATATAAGTGAGTATATACCATTTGAGTCTTTCTGCTTCTGGGTAAACTCACTCATTATGATCATTTCTAGCTCAATCCATTTATCCACAAATTTTGGGAGTTCCCTGTTTTTAATAGCTGAATAGTATTCCATAGTGTATATGTACCACAGTTTCTTTATCCATTCTTCTATTGATGGACACTTAGGCTGTTTCCATGTTCTGGCTATTATGAATAAGGCTGCTATGAACATGGTTGAGCAAATTTTCTTGCTGTGTGCTGGAGCATCTTCTGGGTATATTCCAAGGAGTGGAATAGCTGGGTCTTGAGGAAGCCCTATTCCCATTTTTCTGAGATAGCACCAGATAGTTTTCCAAAGTGGCTGTACTAGTTTGCATTCCCAACAGCAATGAAGGAGTGTTCCTCTCTTCTCACATCCTCGCCAGCATGTGGTGTCACTTGAATTTTTGATCTTAGCCATTCTGATGGGTGTAAGATGGAATCTCAGAGTTGTTTTGATTTGCATTTCCCTGATGACTAAGGAGGTTGAGCATTTCTTTAAGTGTTTCTCAGCCATTTGGTATTCCTCTGTTGAGAATTCTCTGTTTAGTTCCAAGTCCCATTTCTCAATTGGGTTATTTGGTTTGGTGGTGTTTAATTTCTTGAGTTCTTTATATATTTTGGATATTAGACCTTTGTCAGATGTAGAGTTGGTGAAGATCTTTTCCCAGTCTGTAGGCTGTCGCTTTGTTCTGTTGACAGTGTCTCCTGCCTTACAGAAGCTTCTCAGCCTCATGAGGTCCCATTTATTAATTGTTGACATTAATGTTTGGGCTGTTGGTGTTCTGTTCAGGAAGTTGTCTCCTGTGCCAATATGTTCCAGGCTCTTCCCCACTTTTTCTCCTAACTGACTTAGTGTCTCTGGTTTTATGTTGAGGTCTTTAATCCACTTGGATTTGAGTTTTGTGCAAGGTGACAAATATGGTTCTAGATGCATTTTTTTACACATAGACATCCAGTTAGACCAGCACCATTTGTTGAAGATGCTATCCTTTTTCCATTGAATGGATTTGGCTTCTTTGTCGAAAATCAAGTGACCATATGTGTGTGGATTCATATCTGGGTCTTCCATTCGATTCTACTGATCAACCATCCTGCTGCTGTGCCGGTACCATGCTGTTTTAATTACTGTTGCTTTATAGTACAGTTTGAGATCAGGTATGGAGATTCCTCCGGAGTACCTTTTATTGTACAAGATTGTTTTAGCTATTCTGGGTTTTTTGTTTTATCATATGAAGTTCAGAATTGAACTATCAATGTCTTTAAAAACTGTGTAGGTATTTTGATAGGGATTGCATTGAATCTGTAAATTGCTTTTGGTAGGATGGCCATTTTTACTATGTTAATTCTCCTGATCCATGAGCAAGGAAGATCATTCCATCTTCTCATGTCATCTTCAATCTCTTTCTTCAGAGTTTTGAAATTTTTTTCAAACAAGTCCTTCACTTGCTTAGTTAGAGTAACTCCTAAATATTTTATATTGCTTGTGGCTAATGTGAAGGGTGTGGCTTTCCTAATTTCTTCCTCTGCAAGCTTGTCATTTGTGTATAGGAAGGCTACAGACTTTTTGGAGTTAATTTTGTATCCAACCAATTTGCTGATGGTGTTTATCAGCTGTAGGAGTTCTCTGGTGGAATTTTGAGAGTCACTTATGTAGACTATCATATCATCTGCAAATAGGGATAATTTGACTTCCTCCTTTTCCATTTGGATACCCTTGATCTTCTTTTGTTGTCTTATTGCTCTGCCTAGAACTTTGAGTACTATATTGAAGAGATATGGAGAGAGTGGGCAGCCTTGCCTTGTTCCCGATTTTAGAGGAATTTCCTTGAGTATCTCACCATTTATTTTGATTTAGGCTATTGGCTTGCTGTATATAGCGTTTATTATGTTGAGGAAAGTGCCTTGTATCCCCGATCTCTCTAAAACTTTAACTATGACTGGGTGTTGGATTTTATCAAATGCTTTCTCTGCATCTAAAGAGATGATCATGTGGTTTTTTATTTTCAGTTTGTTTTGTGGTGGATTACGTTGATGGATTTCTGTATATTAAACCATCCCTGCATGCCTGGAATGAAGCCTACTTGGTCATGATGAATGATATCTTTGATGGGCTCTTGTATTCGTTTTGCAAGTATTTTATTTAGTATTTTTGCGTCGATGTTCATAAGAGAAATTGGTCTGAAATTCTCTTTCTTTGTTGAGTCTTTGTGAGGTTTAGGTATCAATGAGACTATGGCCTCAAAGAATGAATTTGGTAACGTTCCATCCCTTTCTATCTTTTGGAGTAGCTTGAAGATTATCGGTATTAGCTCGCCCTTGAAGGTCTGGCAGAATTCTGCACTGAAGCCATCTGGCCCTCGGCTTTTTTTGGTTGGGGGACTATCAATGATTGCTTCTATTTCTGTAGGGGAAATGGGATTATTTAGCTTGTTTATCTGTTCTTCGCTCAACTTTGGCAAGTGAAATTGATCAAGAAAATCGTCCATTTCCCTTAGATTTTCAAATTTTGTGGCATATATGCCTTCAAAGTAGGATCTTATGATTCTTTGTATTTCTTCAGTGTCTGTTGTTACGTCTCCCTTTTCATTTCTGATTTTGTTGATTCAATACTGTCTCTTTGCCTTTTAGTTAGTTTGGCTAATGGTCTGTCTATCTTGTTGATTTTCTAGGGCTTCCAGTTGTGTTGTTAAGGTGCTTATGTGCGATGCTTCCAATTTCTTTTTAAAGGCACTTAGTGCTATGAATTTTCCTCTTAGCACTGCTTTCAATGTATCCCACAAATTTGGGTATGTTGTTCCTTCATTTTCATTGAATTTCAGAAACTCCTTGATTTCTTTCTTTATTTCTTCCCTGACCCAGGTGTCATTTAGCAGAGAGTTGTTCAGTTTCCACATATGTATAGGCTTTTTGTTATTTCTGTTGTTGTTGAATTGCAGCCTAAGTCCGTGGTGATCTGATAGGATACAAGGTATTATTTCAATCCTCTTGTATCTGTTGAGGCTTGCTTTGTGACCTACGATGTGATCAATTTTGGAGAAGGTTCCATGGGGTGCAGAGAAGAAGGTATATTCTTTCTTGTTTGAGTGAAAGGTTCTATAGATATCTGTTAGATCCATTTGACCCATGGCATTGGTTAATGATGTTATTTCTCGGCTTAGTTTCTGTTTCAATGACTTGTCCTTCAGTGAGAGTGGGGTGTTGAAGTCTCCCCCTATTATTGTGTGGGGATCGATGTGTGGTTTAAGCCTTTTTAGCAGATCTTTTACAAATGTGGGTGCCCTTGTTTTGGGAGCATAGATGTTCAGAATTGTGATGTCATCTTGGTTGACTTTACCTTTGATGAGCATGAAGTGTCTGTCCTCATCCCTTTTGATTACTTTTGGTTGAAAATCTATTTTATTCGATATTAAAATGGCTATGCCTGCTTGCTTCTTGTGACCATTTGCTTGGAATATTTTTTCCAACCTTTTATCCTGAGGTAATGCCTATCGTTATGGGTGAGATGTGTTTCTTGAATGCAGAAGAATGTTGGATCTTGTTTATGCACCCATTCAGTTAGTCTGTGTCTTTTTATTGGAGAATTGAAACCATTGATGTTGAGAGATATTAATGATCAGTGACTGTTAAGAGTCTTAATTTTGATGTTCGTTCCAGTCGAGCGTTTGTGTAGTTGTGTTTTTGCCATGTTATAGTTATCTACTTCCTGAGTAGTTTTGGTTGTAGCTTGACCCTTTGGGATAGAGTTTTCCTTCTAGTACCTTCTGTAAAGCTGGATTTGTGGATAGGTACTGTTTGAATTTTTTTTTCCATGGAATATTTTGTTTTCTCCATCAATGGTTATTGATAGTTTTGCTGGGTAAAGTAATCTGGCCTGGCATCTGTGGTCTCTTAGGGTTTGCAGGGTCTCTGTTCAGGCCCTTCTGGCTTTTATGGTCTCTGCTGAGAAGTCGGGTGTAATTCTGATAGGTTTGCCATTAAATATTATTTGGCCGTTTTCCTTTGCAGCTTTTAATATTTTTTCTTTGTTCTGTATGTTTTGTGTTTTGATTATTATGTGATGGCAGTTTTTCTTTTCTGGATAATTCTATTTGGTGTTCTGTAGGCTTCTTGTATGTTTATAGGCATCTCTTTCTTTAGATTGGGGAAATTTTCTTCTGTGATTTAGTTGAGAATAGTTTCTGGGCCTTGGAGTCTGATATCTTCTTTTTCTTCAATGCCTATTATCCTCAGATTTCTTCTTTTCATGGTGTCCTTAATTTCTTGGATGTTTTGTGTCAGGAGTTTTCCAGATTTGGCATTTTCTTTAATGGTTGCTTCAAGATCTGTGATTGTATCTTACAAACCTGAGATTCGTTCTTCCATCTCTTGGATTCTGTTAGAAAAGCTCACCTCTGTGTCCCTCGCCTTCTTCTCTGAGGTCTCACATTCTCCTTTTTCTTCTGTCTGTGTATTTTTCATTGAATCCATTTTTATCTTCATATCTTGAACAGATTTTTTGATTTCTTTCATCTGATTTTTTGTATATTCCTGAGTTTCTTCCATTGTCGCTTTATAGGTCTTCAGATCTTGATCCGTTTTATTTATTCTTTCATCTGTTTGTTTACATTTTCCTAATAATTTTCTAGTTACACTCTATGTGTTTCTTTTATGTCTCGTACCTGTTTGGCTGCGTCTTCCTATATTTGATTTCTAACTTTATTTGTTTCCTCCATTATATCCTCATTACCAAGGATTTGAGGTCATTTTCTTGTGTTTCTGTTGTATTTGAGTTCTCTGGGTTGTTTTCTTTGGGATAGCTGGAAACTGGAGACGCCATGTTGTTTTGGGGTTTTTTGCGTATGCTTTTACGCTGTCCTTTAGACATCTTGCCGTCTCTGTTTTTGTTGGGTAACTTCCAGAGTTGGGTGGAGGGGGTCTGATGATAGATTCACTTGTTTTCTCACGATTTCCATAGGCTGGAAGCCCTGATACTTCACTGGTGTGGATTTCAGGAGGTTAGCCCTGTCATTTTGGGCTCTCACAGCCAGTGATCCTCAGCTCCCCTTTGCTGTGGGTCCTGCAATCGTTCTGGATCTCTGAATGAGTGTTGGGTCAGGCCAAGGTAGCCACAGCCTTCCGGGTTCCCTGCCAAGTCCAGCCAGGGATACTGGGCCCGAACCACGCGTCGAGCTCTGCTAGGTTCTCAGGGCCTGACCAGCTTGCATCACAGCAGGGGAGCTATGGCTGTGCTGAGGTAGTGCCTCAGGCAGAATTGCTTGCTGAGCTGAGCCAGTGTCTCCACGGCACAGCGCACTGAGTGAACCCGGGACTCTGGGGCTGAACTGTCCGCCGAGTCCAGTTTGGGTCTCAGGGCACCACGAGACCCAAATCCTGTCCAGAATCCCCTCTCCCGCAGCAACT
Source organism: Acomys minous (assembly GCF_964271855.1). Taxonomy (NCBI): domain Eukaryota; kingdom Metazoa; phylum Chordata; class Mammalia; order Rodentia; family Muridae; genus Acomys; species Acomys minous. The sequence continues at coordinate 42,635,555 of NC_140489.1, read as the reverse complement.
CCCACCGGCCACTGCACTAGTCGCCTCCACCGGAAGGCCCTGAGTTGCAAACCTCAGCTGCCCCCGCTGCTGACGCTGGTGCCACTGCTGCTGCTGTTGTCTCTGCCGCTGCTGCTCTGATCCAAGAAAATCCATGCTCCTCCCGGGTGCAGGAGCATGCAGGTCCTCCGCACCCTGGTCCCTCTGAACTGTGGAGCACTCCTGCTGCGTGGTGTGGGGACCTTGGTGTTCCTGGCTCAGAAATCTGTGCAATTCCCTGAATTGTTCACTGGAGCTTTCAAAGACGGTCCACACTGCTCGTCACCATCTTGGATCCCCCCCTGCATGCTTCTTTTAACAAGGTATTTCATCCCCTGAACTTTCCTTTATGTTAGCAGTTTGTAGCCACGGAACTTTCATCAATTTCTTTTTTTTTAATTTTTCTTTTTAAAAATATATTTTATTAATTTATTCATATTACATCTCAATTGTTATCACATCCTTTGTATCCTCCCATTCCTCCCTCCCTTCCATTTTTCCCTTACTCCCCTCCCCTTTGACTCTGACTGAGGGGGACCACCTCCCCCTGTATATGCTCATAGGGTATCAAGTCTCTGCTTGGTAGCCTGCTATCCTTCCTCTGAGTGCCACCAGGCCTCATTATCCAGGGGATATGGTCAAATATGGGGCATCAGGGTTCATGTGAAAGTCAGACCCCACTCTCCACTCAACTGTGGAGAATGTCTTGTCCATTGGCTAGATCTGGGTAGGGGTTCAAAGTTTACTGCATGTATTGTCCTTGGCTGGTGCCATAGTTTGAACAGGACCCCTAGGCCCAGATCTGCGCATCATAATGTTCTTCTTGTAGGTTTCTAGGACCCTCTGGATCCTTCTATTTCCCCATTCTTCCATGCTTCTCTTACTTAGAGTCCCAATAGGATGTCCTCCCCTCTGTCCCACTTTCCTGGTAAGTGGAGACTTTCATGGGACACGCCCTTGGGCTAGTGTCCAGATATTAGTGAGTATATACCACTTGACTCTTTCTGCTTTTGGGTTAACTCACTCATTATGATCATTTCTAGTTCAATCCATTTGTCCACAAATTTCTGAAGGCATTTGAAATGTGTTATAAGTAGAGTGATTTCTGCTGTAGATACCCAGAGGGCGGGCTACATAATTTTGTGATGAATAGGACCCACTTTCCTACAAAGAATGATCAAACCCAAGTTATCAGTAGTGCTAAGACTGGGAAAAAAGGCCTGTGCGGTCTAGAAGTGGTGATGGACTTCTGAAAACAGAGTCCTTGGTTACCTGTTGCTCAATGCTAGCTTGTGAGTTAATTGCCATAATGTGCAATTGAGAATGGGTTAGAGGGACGAGGGGTAGCATGCAGCAGAAGAATGGAAGTGACTTTGGCACTAATTTACTAACAGGGAGATTTAATTCTTTGAAATGGAGTACAACTGCTCCATAGGACCCCAGTTACCATAGTAACACAGGCTTCAATCACTCCCGATTATTATCTTGCAGTTAGGATAACAAGTGAGCCTTCCCTTAAATTTCTCACCAAGAAGGGGCGTAATGTTATTAAGTGAACTGTTATAAATGGAGTTGAATTCAGCTAATTTTCTAAAAGAGTGTGTATCACTCTGAGGCCCAGCTTCGACATGGCAATGCCGTGGCTGTACACCGTGAGCATCCTCATTCCATATGCTGATGATAAAGTGATTACCATGGCATCTCTGACCATCTGCTCCTGCCGCCGTTTCAGGCTGCTAAGGTGAAATTGGCTTAGAGCTGCATCCAGGATCCTGGAGACTGTCCGTTTTGCTTTTGCATTCTGTTGGTACGCTGTTCACTTCTTTTAAGGCAGTGACACACATGCAAATACTCAGCCTACACTTTTCATTGCTAATCTGTTGTCTATGTTTAATAACAGACTGATACATCCCACAATGTGCATCCTTAGTGATGGAGGTATATTTATTTTCACTCCAAAATACTTTATTCACATTTTGCAGCAGCTCCAGGAGTAAAACATCACACTATTAATATTTCTTTAAACAAAATGTATTTGGTTTTAATCTTCAATCCTTTGCATGTAAATGCATGCCATATAATTTTGTGATCTTGTTCTGCAGTCGTTTATAAAGTGTTCTTGTTTTTTAGCTTCCATAATTACTATTATTGTCTCTGAAGGTCCTCAGGAGAAAGGGAGCCTTTGTTAGGAGACTGCTGTTTGCCCCCAGCTAGCCTGAAAAACCTCTCACTATCAGTGAGGCTGGATCTGATCTGTCCCTGTTCTCTGCTGACTTGTGAGTATTCCAGAGATGCCTTGGCAAATGGACTGATTTTTAAAACCTTCTATTTCTTCTTAAATTATTTTAAAATTAGGTATATCTTTCTGTAAGAGGTAGGGTATGTTTCATGGAAGGGCGGGAATTCAAGGAAGAGTCCAGAACAAGGTATTGGTTCTCCTGGAGCCAGAGCCAAAGGCATTTGTGAGACAACCTACATGGATGGAGCAGAGTTACAGGCCGTTGTGAGCAGCCCTGTTGGAGATAGAGAACTGAACCCACGTCCTCTTGAGCAGTGCATGAGCCCTTGTGTCATTTCTCCAGTCCTTAACAATGTCTTTTTAAAATAATCTTTATAATTTTCAACAAATGTGTATTTAATATCTCTTATGTGGCTGGCCTTGAGGAAGATTAGAGAGGCATTACTTTCTTCCTGAGGGACTAGGGAGTGTCTTCTCTTTCCTACTCCTCAAAGTAAATGAAAGGACTCTTGATGAGAACCTAATACCCTGTCTGAGCTTTTTCCTTACCCTCATTAAATCATTGGCGAATACATGGATTTTTATTTGTGTTGGGGTTGTTTTACTTCATTCAGCTTATAAATTAGAATTCCTGCACATTTTATTCCTTAGTTTCTTTCCCTTTAACATTTTGTTTTTGTTTTTGTATTCACAAATTTTAGTTGTGATATATATGGAAGACGGAGCAGTGATGTGGTTTCTGAATATAATGTAGGGTGATGAAATTGAACTAATTAACATAGGCATCACCTCAAATATTTAGGATTTTATCAAGAGGCCATTAGAAATTACTGTTGGCAATAGAGAAATGTATAGTACATAATTACTGGTTATTTTTAGTGTGCCCTGCAATTAGCTTGGGGAAATATCATACTTGGAGAATAGTTGGTAGTCATCAGGGGCTGAGGGAGGTGGACGTGCAGGGCATCGTATGCCTCATCGTAATAGAAGTTAAGCACAGGGATTCTACGTGATAGGAGACATCGAGCTACACCAGGGCATAGCTGCCATTTGTAACAAAATATTGGGACCTCAGATTTTATTCATGTCTTAGTCAGTTAGAAGGGACCACACATTAAATGGTTATTTTAACAGAATTTTACAAGGGGCACTCGTGCCAGTCATAAGGGCTGTGACCTTATGATGTAATCATTACCTCAAAAATCTCACCGCCTCATGGCATCACATCACGGGTTCAGATTCCTCATATACATGCCGTGGGTACACAAATATTCAATCTGTAGCAAGTAGTTTAGGACATGTGAAGACCAAATATTTACACACTTTAGTGGAAGTATGTACCTGCAACATTTACTGATGTCCACTTTCCTCTTTCCACAATGGCAACACTTACAGACAACGCTCAGCTCTCTTGTTCTCAGGGAAGTGTACCATGAAACCCGAGCAGATGCCTCTGGTGCCCTAATCACTTCTCTTAATCCAGCTCTAGTTTCTGCACCTGGACTTGCTTAGGCAGACCTACAGCCTCCTCCTTAAGTACTTAGGGCATTTCCATTCCCTCTGCTGCAGAGCATTCTCTGAAGCCAGGGAGGTCTGACTTCTCTTCTTCCCTCACCCTTGGACTCCTCAGCCCCCATGTGCAAGTCCCAGTTCTGCTTTTGGGAGAACCTGATACTGATCTCAACTTGGAATGACATCCTAGACATACTTGCCTGAGAACAATGAAATGATAGAGTTTTCTTCTGCATGGTTAATGTTCAACTGATTTCCCATCGTAGCCAAGGCACCCCCAAGTCCATCTAATTATGTAAGTAATTAGTATGCTTGACTTTGAGATTTACTAGAACCAACAGGAAGAACACCTGCTTTCTTTGTTTTTGTTTTTCTTTAACTCTGCAGCAATCTTGTCCTGTAAGTGTCATCAGAGACATTGGGCTAATATTAGTTTTTTTTTATGAGCTAAAATCATAATGGGTTCTTAAAAAAATGAAAATAGCAGTGGTGGTTAAATTTGACATGTTCTGGTTAGTGGTTCTCAGCTTGACCCAGCTGCCCTTCCTTAAGGCATTGCACTCTCTGTTGTTGTTATGGGCAATATTTGTGAAACCTGATTCAAAGTGGATGCCCATATCTATTGGTGGCTATGAACGTACTTGATGTTCAGTATCTGTGACACCAGTGTGAGTCTAAAACTTCTAAGCCTCCTTTCCTCATATTTAAGCTCTAACTCATCCTCAAGGGAAAAAGGCACATAATTAACAACTTACTCATATGGAAATAACATGTTAATTTTGATCAAGGACATCTTTGAACCTGAAAAGTACATAATGCCATATGAATTGTGTGAAGTTAATTGCTGTTCACATTTCTCCAGGGATCTGGATTTTTACCTGGCTCTCTTGTAACTAAATAGTGTCTTCCAATTCTACCACAATTTCCAATTAGTGCAGAGGACTTGCCAAAATGTTTGCCTCATGCTTTTCAAATTACTTAAATGTGTAGTTCTCCGGAAATCTCTTTCTCGTGTGTCTTTAGAATAATGGGATGAAAAAGTAATCAAACTTATCTAGAAATTTCCATAGCTGATAAATTTTGGGTGTTATGTGTGGTTCCTTTGTGTTCCATGGTTCAGAAATTACTGTTCAAAAATAACTGCTTATGGATGGATGATAGATTTTTATTGGGAGAAAAATGGAAACTCAAACAAACAAAATATCTAAGAGGAAAACTATCAAACTCATATAGCATTTTTGTATTCGCACTGTACGTATCCTATGGCTAGAGTCTATGGGTATGTTCCTGGGATCTGTTTCACTGTTGCATGGGGTTAAGCCTCTCTCACCCTGCAATCCTCCAGTCACCATGTTCAAAATCAGAGGGGCTAGAAGACAACCTTGTTGGGGAGAGATGGTAGAAGGCTTGGTGTGGGAGTGTGGGTTCAGGACAATGCAATTTGCGGGAGTAGACTAGAGCCACCCATCTTGAGGCCTGTGCTTGGGTGAATTTTTTCAAACTGGAAGCAGACACAATCCAGACCCAGATAGTTCTCTGTTTGGAACTGAACATGTGGGAATCCAGGGATTGTTCACAAGGTGGCACTTGGCCAGATCTGTCTATTCAACAGAGTTCTATCAAAGAAAAGAAAAACGAGAGACTTCACCTCCGGCTAGAGGGCTCTTTCCAGCTTGGTCAGCAGTGGGACTGGGAAAGGGGATGCTTCTTCCAGCCTCATCATCTGAATTCTTCTGAAATTACACATAGGGCATCGCGTGCTGTCTCCGTCCCCCAGCGGATGCCTTCAATGTACCTGTAATTGTTTCAAGTACTGCGTTTGATCGTTCCAATGTCTATCTCATACTTGAGCCTTGTTCTGGTGATTGCTTTGTCACCTAAGAGTGTGTTTTACTAGCTGTCCTGTATCTCATGGGTTTTGATAAAAGTTGAAAGTTCTGTAGTGCCAGGAATGTGCGCGCGCGCGCGCGCACACACACACACACACACGTACATGCACACACACACATACACACATGAACATGATCATGCACATGCTTTAGTAAAGATTGAACCGGGTCTCCTTCATTCTAGGCAAGTATTCTACTATTGATTTATATCCTCAGCCCCCTGTTTACTTTTTATTGTGAGACAGAGTCTTCCTAATTTGCATTAAATCTCACTCAGCATTCCAGGCTGGTCTTGAACATGTCACTCTTGTGTATCAGCTGCCCTAGGAGCTTGGATTACAGGCTTTCAGATTAACTCATTTCTCCTTCTGATGGGTCTGAACTCAACAGTTTCAGGTTTGTGCACAAACACAGGTTTGTGCTCAGCTGAGCAATCCCTAGGCTGTATTCCGTATTTGCTTTGGTGCACCAAGGGCTCTAATTGGGTCTCAATGCTTTGGGCTGGGAGCTGCTTTGTCGGAGATTAGTTTTCAAGCTTCAGCTCATGCTGTTGCTTTCTCCTCTGAGTGATGCTCCAGAGAGAATCTCTCGTTCGCCCTTCCCCCACCCATGCTCCATGACTGCTTGTTTGCGCCAGGCACTCATTAGTTTTCTGGAAGAGAGAGAAACAGGGGCAGGTTACCTGTATGTCATTGTAGTCACAGTACCCTGAATTCCAGGGGTTTCACCTTCACAAGCACCCCGACCTCTTCCAGACTTAGCCACCAACAAAGCGTGCATTGCTTCCCACTCCTCAGTAGAGGAGCTTTCTTACTTGCTCTTTTTCACTCTCTCAGCTTCACTGGGCTTCAAGAGGATCACAATACTATGTTCTCTTTCTAAATGCAGATTAAAGCTTGTCCCTGTAGGTGGTATAGAAGACATGAGCCTTGGAATTTTGTGACAGTATTGCTGTCTCCCCAGTTCATATCGGATGGGCAATTTCTTCCAAATTCTTAATGTTTTCCAATTTAATGTGTGGAAAGGCTTATGGAATGTAAATCTACAAATAAGCGCTAAGACCCATGAATATGAGCCTCCACTGGCTTCATACTCTCACTGTGGCCTGCAGATCTTCAGTGGGTGAAACTTTTACCTGAGCTCTTTCTGGCTTATATGGTATGCGGCACACCTGTTCAGGTAAAATCAATGCTCCGGGCTTGCTTCTCCATCCTGTCATTGGTCTGCAGAAGTTTGGCTGGTTTCTAGTTTCTCCCTTAACAGGTTTGCATGCAACTGCTACAAGCAAACTGATCAAAGTTCTGCTTCTAAATGAGGAAGAATCCTTTCTGGGGAGTTTCAAAGCTCAACTTGTGGGCTGGAAGACTCAATACAGGAAAGACACAAAGCCTCGTTAAGTTGATCTATAGGTTTTTTAAAAAATCAAAATCACAGTAAGAATATTGTAGGTACATAATCTATATTAAAAGTATTATTAGGGGAGTCAAAAGACTTATTGTAACTAATTGGTTTTGAAAAAGAATAGAAAGTGGAGGGAATTATTCCATATTAATCAAGAGATGGTACTACTGGCCGAGGGGTGGACACAGATCAATGGAACAGAAGAGAGAATACAGAAGTGCACTACAGATCATTTTAAAAAAAATATAAAGACACAAAGCTATCTTCATCAGAGGATGGATAAATTTTCTTTCTTTCTTTCTTTCTTCCTTTCTTTTTTTGATAAATGACATTAGAAAAATTGAATATATGTAGGCCCCCAAACCAATCCCACCAACAACCCCCCCAAAAAAACCCAAAAACCCCTCCTCCTAAATTTACTATCTCAAACTTCACATGTATCAAATACTTAAATGAGTAATACAAGATTAAACATTCATAGAAAAATAGGCATATAGTCACTATTCAGGCCTTAAGGCTAGCCATCGATTATAGCTATGACATTAAAAGCACTCTAAAAAGTTTAAGCAAAGGTGCCCAAAGATTATTAAAGAAAATGATCAGTATATAGGGTCATATTTAATCTAAAGGAAACATTTCAAACCATCTCAAAATGTTTGAAAATGGACAGGATATGAGTACATATCTTACCTAGGAGTATATAAGCAATGGCATTAAAGGGTGTCCTATTGGACATTAGAAATTGAAAGTTAATGAGATATAACTGTATACTTGCTAAAATGGCTCAAAGTTAAAAGATTAATGATGCCACGAGACTAGGCTGAGTGGTGACACAAAGTGCCAGCAACAAGTTGGGGGAATAGTTATTTATCCTTACTCATGCACATAAAGTACTCATTGGCACAGGAGACAACTTCGTGAACAGAACACCAACAGCCCAGCTCTGAGATCAACAATTAATAAATGGGACCCCATGAAATCAAAAAGCTGCTGTAAGGCAAAGAACACTATCAACAGAACAAAATTACAGTCTACAGACCAGGAAAAGATCTTCACTAACCCTACATTGACAGATGGCTAATATCCAAAATATATAAAGAACTCAAGAGATTAAACACCACCAAACCAAATAATCCAATAAAAAAAAATGAGGTACAGAGCTAAACAGAAAATTCTCAACAGAGGAATATCTAATGGTCAAGAAACACTTAAAAATGCTCAACATCTGTAGTCATCAGAGAGATGCAAATCAAAAAAACCTCTGATATTCCATCTTATACCTGTCAGAATGGCTAAGATAAAAAAAACTTAAGTGACAGCAAATGCTGTTGACGATGTAGAAAAAGGAGAACACTCCTCCATTGCTTGTGGGAATGTAAACTTGTACAATCAGTTTGGAAATAAATCTGGTGCTTTCTCAGAAAGTTGGGAATAGTGCTACCTCCTGGGTATATACCCAAAAGATGCTCCATTACGCACCAAGGACACTTGCTCAACTATATTCATAGCAGCTTTATTTGTAATAGCCAGAATCTAGAAACAACCTACATGTACCTCAATGGAAGAATGGGTAAAGAAACTATGGTACATTTACACAATGGAATTCTACTCAGCTATCAAAAACAAAGAAATCATGAAAATTTCAGGCAAAAGGATGGAACTAGAAAAAATCATCCAGAGTGAGGTAACCCAGACCAAGAAAGACACACAAGGTATGTACTCACTTATAAGTGGATTTTAGCCATACGTATAGGATACACAAAATATAATACACAATCTCAATTAAGATAAGTAACAAGGAACACTCCAGGGAGGATGCTTAAGGCTCACTCAGAAGTATAGTAGACATTGGAAGTGGTTGAAGAGAACAACAAGGTAGGAGGGAGAGAGAGAGAGAGAGAGAGAGAGAGAGAGAGAGAGAGAGAGAGAGAGAGAGAGCGCACAGAGAAATATGAGGGTGGAGATCAGATCTGGGGAGAGTGGGTGTGGGAGGACAAAAGGCCTGTAGAGAAGAGAAACAGTGGATGAGGGCATCTCTGTGACAAGCTGAAGACCTAAATCAGGGTAGGCTTCTGGGAGAATCTAGCAGAAACACCCATTAGCAGGGGCTATAGAGACTGAAGAGGACACCCTCTAAGTAGAGAAGACTGTTATTAGAGGGAGGCAACACCAACCCACCCACAAAAACTTCAACCCAAAGTTTACCCTACCTACAAGATGGGCAGGGATAAATATAGAGCAGACATTGAGGGAATGTCTGTTTAATGCCTGGTCCAACCCAAGACCCACCACATGGGAGAGAGCCAGCTCCTGATACTATTAGGGATACTCTCCTATGCCTACAGACAGGAGCCTAGCAGAGGCTCCACTTAGCAGTGGTTTGAAACAGATGCTGAGACCCACAGCCAAGCATTGGATAATACTTAGGGAGTCTTGTGGGAAAGGGCAGGCAAAGACAAAAAGACCTGGATGTAGCAGGAGCTTCATAAGAAGACCAACAGAGCCAACTAACCAGGGCCTAGAGGAGCCTGCTAAGATAGAAGAACTATGCATGTACTGGACCTATGCCCCTACACAAAAGGAGCAGCTAACAGGCAGCTCAGGCTTCATGTGGATCCTCTAGTAAGGAGAGCAAGGGCTGTCCCTGACATGGACCCTATACCAGCTTTTTTCATCACACTTATCTAGTGGAGCCACCTTGCAGGCCACAGGGGAAGAGGACAGTCTCAGTCCTGATGTGACTTGATGAGCTGGGGTAGAAAGGGGCTTCCCTTTTCTGAGGAATTGGGTAGCAGGGATGGAGAGATTGGGACAAGGGGAGGGATAGGGGCTTTGACCAGGATGAAAAGTCAATTAATTAATTAATAATAAAAAGAAGTAGCCATGCATTTACTGTGTGATGAGTTAGCAGTTGCACTTGGGCATTTATTGCTGAGGAATTATTTAAAAATAAATTTAAGAAAATATTTATTATATTTTCTAACGTATGAAGATTATTAATAATTTTAATCATGAAGCAAGTAATACAATGTATCTGATATTTTACCATGAAAAACTAGAAGAACTCAAAGATATGGTGATTTGTTTTAGTACAAGCAGTCATTGAAAATCTTGTAGAAAAGAAAAATTATATGAATAATCACAACTTGACTCTGAAGAAATATCTCCAAAGGGTCTATTGGATGATGATAGTATTTCACCAAAGGTGTCTTATGATAGTCAAATTAACAATCTGATCTAAATCTCACCCTGGGGTTATAAGTGTGTTAATTGCTTTGTAAACTAAATTGTTGGCTGGAGCTACTAAAGAAAACCACTTGTTAAGAACTTAAGACAAATATTTACAGCATGCAATTGGCAATTTACAAATGACCTCTAAAATGCAATTCCACTTCACTCAGGGTTTCTGGTAATCTTCACAAGATATTCTTTCTCCAGATGAATGGAGAGTTTCTTTAGGGAGTATCCGTTGCCTTATAAGGTATTAAAATTTTCATATGCCTTATAAGGTATTAAAATTTTCCAACACACAGTCACTAAGGGCTTACTCGGTAACAGGCACATTTGTTTACTTAGACTATAATTTTAAGCCACATTTAAGGCTGTCCCCAGCACACTTACTGTACAGGAAAGAGAACTGAGATTAGGGTGGTTCAATGTTCTCTCCACTGTCACACAGACAGGGGCCCATAGACTCAGGATCTGAACTGCAGACTTCTCAGAAAAGTACTCTTAATTTTCATTACAACCGAACCTTTCTTTTTGCCCTTGTTTCCTGCAGAATTCTTCCTTGTGCCCATCGGGTACAAAACCACCCAATAGCACTTACTGATTGATGAGCACCATGATAAGTTCTCTGGCCTCTGGCTCCTGCCCACTGCCATGACAACAGCAGAGAATGTGTGTATCCAGCTATATTCTCAAGGTGTGTCAATGCTGCCGTCTGTAAGTCCCCTGTGATCACCGTATCCTAGGCTGTCCCTGCAGGAGCCTGCTCACATGCCACCAATGCAAGTTGAAACCATTTCTCTTAACCATAGGTAGCCATTAACCTGCAGGATTGTGTCTGTTCTTGCTTTCCCCATGAAAAGCATCCAGCAAACCACAGGAGCGCAGTAGCACGTGAAGAGATCCAACCGCTAGTTGAGAATGATTGAGTGCTCACAGTGCCAGCATATTGCCAGGCAAGGTTGTTTCTTCCCTACTCGTGAAAGGGCCTGGCCCAGCAGTGACTCAGGGGCATCAGTGAGAGGCTACTCTAAAGGTGTCTAATGACAAAGGTAGAGAAAAGCTTCCACTTAAGGGTGGCATCACTTTTGCCACTCAGCTGATCTGGCGATGTGCTGAAATGCATCACTGTGACAGGTTCCCACTAATGGCGTTGATTAAATTGTCACTTCAGAAGGACCTCTTAATGACCTGTGTCATGGACGTATTCGTACTCCGTGGTTACTACTCTCTCCAGATTTGAGACATACATGGCATCTGCCCCACTGACAGCTAGCCATCCAGCATTGGCCACTCCACGGAAGTGTGCCTAGCAGTACCCGTTTTCCCATTCTCTTAGAGAAAGTTGCAGAGGCATAGCTTGTCATACGTCACATAAGCAAATATTAAGTACCCAATACATGGTAGCGGAGGATGACAAGCTTTGTGGATAAAAACTTGCAAGTAACAGGCGTGGGTCCTGTACTTGAAGTTTAATTCCTTCATTCTCACTGAGGTACAATCTCACAGTTTGGGGGGTGGGGAACCTGGCACTGAAAATGATGAGCTCGAAACGAGGAGGCTCCTGTACAAGTGGCTCACCCCACCCACCTCAGAATTGGAGCAGATGTGTATTTCATGCGTGACCTCTTCTCTACCAGATCCATGATCATAGTGAGTACAAGAATGAAACTTTTTGTATTTTTTTCTTCTCATATATAGAATAATGATGCTAATTCAAAAAATAGCACAATGAGGCTAAGCTGGAGAGAGGGCTCAGTGGTTAAGAACACGGACTACTCTTCCAGAAAGATTGGAGTTCTGTCCTACACCCACATGGCCACTCAAAACCGTCTATAACTCTCATCCCAGACGACCTGACACTCCTCTCTGGCTGACATAGGCATGATGTGTGCACAGACATACATTTATGTAAACACCCATACACATAAAGTAAAAATAAATTCTCAACATAAAATTAAGGTAGCTCAAAGAGTAGAGATTACAGAAGAGTATACAGTTGAAGTGCTTAGCTCAGTGCCTGACTCTTAGAGTAAGCACTCAGTATAGGTCAGTGCCTGACACCTAGAGCAAGTACTCAGTATAGGTCAGTGCCTGACACCTAGAGCAAGTACTCAGTATAGGTCAGTGCCTGACACCTAGAGCAAGTACTCAGTATAGGTCAGTGCCTGACACCTAGAGCAAATACTCAGTATAGGTCAGTGCCTGACACCTAGAGCAAGTACTCAGTATAGGTCAGTGCCTGACACCTAGAGTAAGTACTCAGTATAGGTCAGTGCTAATGAGGCTCCAGTAATGCTCCGTGTGTTTTGTACAGTGGGGAAATCTGAGCAAAGCCTTGTTTTGGTGTTCTCTGTTGGTAGCGTTACATAGTCCAATGGGCTGTGAACCATACTCAGGTAAAGATTACAGGACATAGGTGTGAATTGTTCGATATTTATGTGATTTAACTACCAGCGGCCTCTTCTGAAACCTATTAGCTTCCACGCAGTTTGAAGCCAAGAGAAATGGATGGTGGTGTGAAGAATCAAATGACTCCTCCATTTCATCCTTAATTCAATGTTCAAGACAAAGTCTGACTGATGCAGAAGACAGTTGCTTTCAGCCTGTGCTTCTAATGTTAAATTAAAGAGAAGAAATCAAAGGCTTCAAAAGTTATCTGATTAGGAAATTGACTCTGAATTTTTGAGGCTCTTTGAACATCTAAATGTTGGTGATTTGGGGAATACAGAAGTGATGCTTTCATTTCTCATTTAATCTGGCTAAGGAAACACTAACAAATAGAGAATTACTGCATCTTCTTAAGTAGTATGTTGAGGCATAGTGGTCAGGCAGTAAACTGCACTTATATAAATCGCACAATGTGATCAATCTGATGCTCTCGGACATATGTGCACACACTGCACCATCCCCACATGAGGAGTAGGAACATATGCAATGTCATAAAGCATCCCCTTCTGCCTTTTTGTTGATTCTGCCCTTTCCTCCTCCTCTCCTATCCCCAAGCATCAACTAACCTATTTTCTGGGAGATTAATTTGTCATTTTTAGAATTTTATAAAAATAGAATAGTAAGGCACACAGGCATTTGGCTTCTTAAAATTCAGAATAATTATTGTTAACAGTACACCCACTGAGTCTCACTAATATGACTGCTTAAACACGAGCTGAATAAGAAAAAAATTAACATGCTAATGTAGACGAGGAAAAGCCCATGAGGTATCAACCCTACATGATGGACTACTGGCAACTAAAGAAGGCTGAGAGGTGGAGACACTGTCTTCCCCAAGGAAAAGAGCACCAATTGGTTATCAAATACAATGCAGCCCCCAAAACAACATACAAGTAGCATTATACAGACAGAGATAGTTGTGTTTAGGAATAAATAAATAAATAAATAAATAAATAAGCAAATATATGTAACAATTATATATACAACATGTATATCTTGTATATATATATATAAAACACAACATATGTATGAAATAACAATTAGTGAAAAAGCAGCCATGAAATTAAAAGAGTGCAAGTGGGTGTATATGAGTGATTTAGGAGGGGGAAAGGTAGAAAGAAGTGCTGTGATTGTGTTATAATCTCAAAAGATAAAAAAGTAATAAATTAAGAAAATCACTAATGTGTATGTGTTGATAGTTCAATCCTCTCCAGAACACATATGTTCAGTTTCAACAGGTGTGCTGCCATGTGCTAATAAGCATTTACCTGTTCATGAATAGTTGGAATATTCATAGCTTCTGTTACAAAGGAAGTTTCTTTAAATATTCCAACCCATCTTAAAAGTAAGATTTGCCTTAATCCTCATTGTTTAAACTTCCAAGTAGAGAGGCTATCCCATATGGAAGAGTATTTTTAAATTCTAAGTTACTCCCAAACTACTCTCTCAATGTAAAGTATCATTTTATATTTGTGCAGGCAGTATATGGCAATTCTGGTTCTTGTACATCCTCACCAACCACGTGAGATCACCTTTTCTAATTTTAGCTTTTCCAGTGGATGTGTAATGGTGGCTCCTTTTTCCATGGCTAGTGGCGTTGAACATATTTCATGAGTTCACTGCTTGTTAAGCAATCTTTGGTGAAGTGGCTGGTCCTTTCACCATGATAATCAGGTAGTTGTTTGTTCTTTGAAAACTTCCAACATTCCTCATGTATTTTAGGTACAACTCTTTATTTTAGCTAGAGCTTCTAATATTTCTTCTGATTATTCAATGTCTTTTCATTCCCTTAAAGCATTCTTCACAGAATGTTGACTCTACTTTTGGCCTCCCACACATTACTAGCTTCATCTCCATCTTTCATCTACTCCTTTACCTACTGAGCTCCTTTGATGATTGTAGATTATTTATATTAAGTATTGAAGTTAGGATAAGGTGGCTCTTCACACACTGTTGCATTCTTTTTAAGCAATTTTGGCTATTCTAGCTTCTTTGCCTCTTTCTCTTTCTAAATGAATTTTAGGATTGGCTTCCTACTATCTACAAATCAAAGCAAATCAATGCCACCACCACCACCAACAATGAAAATAACCTCCCACAGAATTGTATCATAGATTATAAATATTGAACTTTCTTAGCTGTTAATACACTATATAACCCAATTTCTTTGGAAAACCTTTACTTTTTATCTTGTAGTACTTAGGTTTTGAATTATGTAGCATTTATATTTATGCTTTGCTACTTACGTTATTTGGAGTTTGATGCTATGTATTATTTTCTGATCACCTTTTAAATATTTTTAAATGATTTCAGTGTTCTACTGTAGCTATAGAGAAATATGACGGGCTCTTGGTATATTGAGTTTATATCCTGCATTCTTATAAAATTTAATTATTGGTTATAAAAATGTTCTCAAAGACTCAAGTTAACTCACATGAAAAATTACATTGTGTATAGGTAAAAGTATTTATGTATTTGTTTTTAATGTGTACAGTTTTATTTCTCTTGTCTTGTGGCTAAGGCTGCAACTGCTAGTAGGAGTTGGAAAAGATGGGTGTCCCTTTACCAATCTCAGAAGGAGGAATATTACCGTGATCACAGCAACACACTTGTCACTGTTAGAATTTTCTTACAATAGAATTTCTACTATTGTCAACAAAGAATGTTAAATTTTTGAGATACGTTTTTACCAAGTCTATAGTATGGTTCTTCATATTCTGTATGCTACTACAATTAATTTGGTTGACTTTGGATTATTAATGCAGCCTTGCATTCCCAAGAGGCACACCACTTGATCATCATGCATTATCTTTCCTATATATTGCTATATTTTGTTTGCTAATATTTTGTTAAGTATTATCAGTCCTTATGAGAAATACTAGTTGGCAGTTTTATTTGCTTGAGATTTGTATTCTTATGCTCTTGATCCCATAAAAAGAACACACATTTCTTCTCTTCTGCTTTCTGAAAAATATTCATAGAATTGATATTATTTATTTCTTAGCTATTTGAAAGAATTTGCCAGGAAAACCAATTGTGCCTATGTTTTTTTTCTTTAGGAAAAGTCATAACTACAAATTTCATTTATTTAATTTTTATATTATTAGATGTTATTTATTCTTCAGTAAATTCTAAGAGAATAAAAATAATCTATATCATCTAAATTATTGACTTTTGAATATAAAGTTATTTGTTATATTATCTAATTCTCATTTTAACTTATGTAGGGTTAAATAATAACATACCTTCTTTTATGTTTTTATTTGTTTTGTTTTTTTGTTTGTTTGTTTTGAGACAAGGTTTCTCTGTGTAGCCCTGGCTGTTCCTGAAACTTGCTCAGTAGGTCAGAGTGGCCTCAAACTTGGGGATCCATCTGTCTCTACCTCCCAAGTGCTAGAATTAAAGGCATGTACCACTACTCTTGGATGCCTTCTTTTATTTCTGATATTAGTAATAATGGTAATATTTCCTTGGTTACCCTGGATTAATGGGCTTAATTGATTTTCTGTTTTTTCAATTGTTTATTTTTTTAGCATGTATGTGTGTGTGTGTGTATGTGTGTGTGTGTGTGTGTGTGTGTGTGTGTGTGTGTGTGTGTAGGTAGAGCCAGGGGTAGGTATATCCAGGGGACACACACACACACACATACACATACATACACAAACACTCACATACACACACATACACAAACACACACACATACATGCATACACACACATACACACACACAAACACACACATACACTATGGTTGCAGACAAGTGCTAGCACAGTAAACTTTATTACAAATATTTTATTGATTTATTCATATTTCATCTAAATTATTAGCCAATCCCTTTTATCCTCCCATTTCTCCCTCCTTCCCGCTTTCCCCCTACTGCGCTCCCCTATGTCTGTGACTGAGGGGGACCTCCTCCCCCTGTATATGCTCAAAGGGTATCAGGTCTCTTCTTGATAGCCTGCCATCCTTCCTCTGCATGCCACCAGGCTTCCTCATCCAGGGGATGTGCTCAAATATGGGGCACCAAAGTTCGTGTGAAAGTCAGACCCCACTCTCCACTCACTTGTGGAGAATGTCCTGTCCATTGGCTAGATATGGGTAGGGGGTTCGAAGTTTACTTCACGTATTGTCCTTGGCTGGTGTCATAGTTTGAGCAAGACCCCTGGGCTCAGATCCACCCATCATAATGTTCTTCTTGTAGGTTTCTAGAACCCTCTGGATCCTTCTATTTCCCCATTCTCCCATGCTGCTCTCATCTAGAGTCCCAATAGGATGTCCTCCCTTCTGACCCACTTTCCTGGTAAGTGAAGGCTTTCATGGAACATGCCCCTTGGGCTAGTGTCCAGATATAAGTGAGTATATACCATTTGAGTCTTTCTGCTTCTGGGTGAACTCTCTCATTATGATCATTTCTAGTTCAATCCATTTGTCCACAAATTTTGGGAATTCCGTGTTTTTAATACCTGAGTAGTATTCCATAGTGTAAATATACCAGTTTCTTTATCCATTCTTCTAGGGAGGGACACTTAGGCTGTTTCCATGTTCTGGCTATTATGAATAAGGCCACTATGAACATGGTTGAGCATATGTCCTTGTTGTGTGCTGGAGCATCTTCTGGGTATATTCCAAGGAGTGGAATAGCTGGGTCTTTAGGAAGCCCTATTCCCAGTTTTCTGAGATAGTGCCAGATAGATTTCCAAAGTCTGAGCCCCATTTCTTAATTGGGTTATTTGGTTTGGTGTTTAATTTCCTTTTTGAAAAAATTTTTATTAATTTATTCTTGTTATATCTCAATGGTTATCCCATCCCTTGTATCCTCCCATTCTTCCATCCCTCCCATTTTCCCCTTATTCCCCTCTCCTATGACTGTTCCTAAGGAGGATTTCCTCCCCCTGTATATGCTCATAGGGTATTGAGTCTCTTCTTGGTAACCTGTTATCCTTCGTCTGAGTGTCACCAGGTCTCCCCCTCCAGGGGACATGGTCAAATATGAGGCACCAGAGTATGTGTGAAAGTCATACCCCACTCTCCACTCAACTGTGGAGAATGTTTTGACCATTGGCTAGATCTGGGTAGGGGTTTAAAGTTTACCGCCTGTATTGTCCTTGGCTGGTGCCTTAGTTTGAGCGGGACCTCTGGGCCCAAATCTGCCTATCATAGTGTTCTACTTGTAGCTTTATAGGACCCTCTGGATCCTTCTACTTTGCTATTCTCCCATGCTTCTCTCATCTAGAGTCCCAATAGGATGTCCTCCCCTCTGTCTCAGTTTCCTGGTAAGTGAAGGCTTTCATGGGACATGCCCCTTGGACTAGTATGCAGACATAAATGAGTATATACCATTTGAGTCTTTCTGCTCCTGAGTAAACTCACTCATTATGATCATTTTTAGCTCAATCCATTTGTCCACAAATTTCGGGTATTCTTTGTTTTTAATAGCTGATAGTATTCCATAGTGTATATGTACCACAGTTTCTTTATCAAAACAACTATGAGATTCCATCTTACACCCATCAGAATGGCTAAGATCAAAAATTCAAGTGACACCACATGCTGGCAAGGATCTGGGGAGAGAGGAACACTCCTTCATTGCTGGTGAGGATGTAAACTAGTACAGCCACTTTGGAAATCTATCTGGTGCTATCTCAGAAAACTGGGAATAGGGCTTCCTCAAGACCCAGCTATTCCACTCCTTGGAATATACCCAGAAGATGCTCCAGCACACAAGAAATTTCTTGAGTTCTATATATACTTTGGATATTAGACATTTGTCTGATGTAGGGTTGGTGAAGATCTTTTCCTAGTCTGTAGGCTGTTGCTTTATTCTGTTGACAGTGTCTCCTGCCTTACAAAGCTTCTCAGCCTCATGAGGTCCCATTTGTTAATTGTTGAGCTTAAGGCCTGGACTGTTGGTGTTCTGTTCAGGAAGTTGTCTCCTGCAGCACAGTAAGCTTTTGCAGGCATGCTGGGGATCTGAATCCAGGTCCCTGTGCTTGTACACTAAGCTCTTTACCCATATTTCCATCTCTCTTGTCAGAGGGATTGTGTTGAGAATATATCAGTGATGTTCTCTTTAGTGCTTAGCTGGCTTTGGATTTTGTTACCTTTATCATGTGTTAAGTTTCTAGCTTGGGAGGAACAGGGTTTTCTCAGAGTTAACATTCTCCTCCCTGGTATGAGTCTTTTCCTGTGAAGTGAAGATGTACTGAGAACGGAATTAGCTCTAATGCATTATGGCTTTCTCATAGTGGCTTTCCCTTTCTTTCTTTCCTTTTTAAAAATGTATTTGTAATTTATATATTCACTTTGCATCCCAAATGTATCTCCCTCTCTCCTCTTCTCCTTGTCCCTTCCTTCCATATTCTTCCCCCTACGCCCTTCCCCTTGTCCTCAGAAAAGGGAGCACTCCTACCGACCCACCCTAGCACATCACGTCCCATAAGGACTGAGCTGATCCTCATCCACTGAGGACAGCTAAGTTATGGTGAAGTGATCAAAAGCAAGCAACAGTGTCCATGTCATAGACAGCATTTGCCCAACTTACTAGGGGATCCACATGAAGACCAAAATGCCTATTAGTTACATATGTGTAGGGACCCTAGGTCCAGTCTATGCATGCTCTTTGGTTGGTGCTTCTGTCTCTGTAAGGAGCTATGGGTCTAGTTTAGTTGACTCTACTGGTCTTCTTGAGGCATTCTTGTCCCCTGTGAGTCCTTCTGTCCTCCATCCATACCCACTATTCCACAGGAATCCCCAAGCTCTTATTAATGCTTGGCTCTAAATCTCAACATCTGATTCGATCAGCTGCTGCATGGGGCCTCTCATAGGACAGTTAAGTTAGGCTCCTGTCTGTAAACATACCAGAATACCATTAATGGTGTCAGGGATTGGGTCACTCCCATGGGCTGGATCTCAGGTTGAGCCAGCCATTGGTTGGACATTCATTCCTTCAGTCTCTACTTTATCTTTATCTCTGCACGTCTTGTAGGCAGGGTAAATTTTGGGTCAAAGGTTTTATAGCTGGATTGGTGTTTCCCTCCCTCTACTATAAGTCCTGCCTAGCTAGAAGGTGGCCTCCTCAGTCTCCTGTCCCCTGCTGCTAGGAGGCTCAGCTAGTGACATCTCCACATCCTCCCTGTACTTTACCAGGTCTCAAGTCTCCAGCGTGTCTCAGTGATACCCTTGCCCTTAGTTTCCCTTTTCCTCCAAGCCTTTAACCTACCCTTGCACACTCCCCCCTCATCTGATCTCCCCCCTCATTTCCCTCCCCACACCCTCTCCTATCCAGTTCAAAAGAAATCTATAGGTTCAATGCAACACCCATCAAAATACCAACACAATTCTCACAGGCCTTGAAAGAACAATTCTAAACCTCACATGAAAACAAAACAAAACAACAAATTAACTAAAACAATCCTACCAAATAAAAGAACTTCTGGAGGTATCTCCATCCCTGACTTCAAGCTGTATTACAGACCAGTAATAATAAAAACTACATGATATTGACATAGAAACAGATTGGTTGATCAATGGAATCAAATCAAAGACCCAGAAATAAACCCACACAACTATGAACACTTGATTTTTGACAAAGAAACCAAAACCATACAATGGAAAGTAGAAATCATCTTCAACAAATGATGCTTGTCCAACTGGATGTGTATCTACATGTAGAAAAATGAAAATAGATTGATATTCATCACCCTGCACAAAACTTAAGTCCAAGTGGATTGAAGACCTCAACATAACACCAGATACACTAAATCTATTAGAAATGAATATGAGGAAACACCTTGAACTCATTGGCACAGGAGACAACTTCCTGAACAGAACACTACCAGCTCAGGCTCTAAAATCAACAATGAATAAATGGACCCTCTTGAAACTGAAAAGCTTTTGTAAGGAAAAGGACACTGTCAATACAATGATGCAACAGCTATAGATTGGGAAAATATTTTCACCAGTCCTACATCTGACAAAGGGTTACTATCCAACATTTATAAAGAACTCAAAACACTAAACACTAATAAACAAAATAACCAATTAAAAATGGAGCACAGAGCTAAAGAGAGAATTCTCAACAGATGAATTTGGAATGGCAGAGAATCACTTAAAGAAATGCTCAATGTCCTTAGTGATTAGGGAAATGCAAATCAAAAGGACTCTGAGATTCCATCTTATACTAGTAAGAATTGTTGAAATCAAAAACTCAAGTGACAGCACATGCTGTCTAGGATGGGGAGAAACGGGGACACTCCTCCACTACTAGTAAGAGTGAAAATTTGTACAACTACTTTGGAAATCAATATGGTGCTTTCTCAGAAAATTAAAAAGAGTACTTCCTCAAGACCTAGGTGTTCCACTTCTGGGCATATACAGGAAAGATGCTCCACCATACTGCAAGGACATTTGCTCAACTATGTTCATTGTAGCTTCAGTCATAATAGACAGAAACTGGAAACAACCTAGATGTCCCTCAATTGAAGAATAGATAAAGAAACTGTGGTATATTTACACAGCCAAGTACTACTCAGCTAGTAACAACAAGGAAATCTTGAAATTTGCAGGCAGATGTATGGATGGAACTAGAAAGGGTCATCCCAAGTGTGGCAACCCAGTCCCAGAAAGACAGACACAGTATATACCCACAAGTGGATATTAGCCATATAGTGCAGTATAACCACACCGCACTTCACAGATCCAAAGAAGCTAAGTAAGAAGGAGGTCCCAGAGGAGGCCCTCCTTCAATCTCACTCAGATGGGGGATGGAATAGACCATGAAACTGGAAGTAGAGAGGGTTTCCTTTTCTTAAAGGAGATATTATGATGTAGGGAGCCTCACTCTCAGTGCCCAGTGGACACATATGGAAAAACCAGAAATCCCACAGCCTCCTCTCCTCCAACATATCACACTCTTTTCAGGAATATACACTCCACAGTCTGAGGCTCATTGACATCCTTAGGTAGTTCTTCCCTGACTGCATGGTGCTCTGAGTGTCCAATGTTTGCCTCAGATGAGTCTGTGCCCACAGCACATCTTCTCTTGAAAGAGCCGTGTTTATTTTAGTGTCTGATCTGTTTGGCTGCAGTTACTTTGTTTGCCTATTTTTCTTTCTTTCTTTCTTTCTTTCTTTCTTTCTTTCTTTCTTTCTCTCTTTCTTTCTTTCTTTTGTTTTGTTTTACAGAGTCTCACTGTTTCCAGGCTATTTTCACATTTGTGGCATCATCCTGCTTCAGCCTCCTTAGTACAAGCATTATAGGCAGAAGCTGACATGCCCAGCTCTAGGTTAGTATGCTCTTAGGATTCATTTCTTTGGAGCTCAAGAAAAGTTCTGGGTTTTTATTTTAGCCAGTGTTGGGTGAATGAAGATGCTCTTAACTTTTTCCATTCTGTGTAGAACTATCACCTCTGAATTTTCTAAAATTAGTATCCGCAAAATAATAGATCTTTATGCCCCACAAAGCATACTATAAAGATAGCACACAGGATTTTGTGAATCCACAGGGCGTATGTAGAGCTTTTAAGTTTTCTACATGCATTACTTCACACAGTACACCCTGAAAGACCTGTGAGATAGAGCATCCCTCTGAAAATTTGCACAATGCAATTCCTAGGACCCAGGAGTGTGGAGTAACTTGCCAGTGGATGCATGGCAAGTAGGTGGACCCACAATTTGAATCTAGGTCAGCCCTATTATTCTGCTACAGATTGAATAACTGCCTAAAATACTTGCAGCTAATAAATGATGTTCATAAAGAATTAATTCTCAGTGAACATAAAAGACACACTTTTCCCTTCTCTTTGGCCTTAAGCAAACTATGGGCATAATTTGTGCAAAACCTTTCAGTTATTACTTAGTAAAGGGTTTGGAGTGATAGGAGAGGTGGGTGTCAAGCAACATTAGAGATATGTCTTAACAATTTACTCCATAGATATAACAGGATGTAATGGGGAGTCCTTTGACCAGCAAGGGAAAATGGATTGCTAATTACATTGAAGACAATAAACGGCATTGGCTTAGCAGAACTGCACCAGGTCATCACCATCTCTCCTAATGATTAAATTGCAGAGTTCAGCACTTCTTAAGACCTCTGAAGAGTGAGGTGGCTTTATTAGTGTCATAATGCTCTGCTACACTGACCTTTCTAACGAGTCAAATTGGGCTCCCTCCTAAGTGAGCAGGTTAATGCGTTGTCTGCAGCAGCGGCAGAGTCCCTTACGGCTGTAGCTGCTGCCTGGCACTTTGTCCTCATGTGAACACAATGTATAATAAGGCTAGTTTTTTTTTTTCTTTTAACAGAATCTGGGGTGGGGTCTTGTGCAGTTGACTGAGAGATTACACTTCTTCTGAGTGGTAATGAAATTACTTTAAGTCTCTTGTACTTGGGCAAAAACAAAATAGATGAAAGTGGAAAGGAATTTATGGGGGTTACAAGGAAGGTTACAAGAGTGGGCCTGGAGATGAGTAGGGGGAAATCTATAATACAAAGTTTGTTTTTAAAAATACCATAGTGCTGAGTAACATAAAAAGACTAATACTGAATAACATAATTAAACAGTTTGAAACGCAGAAATTTCCATACATTCATGTTAAGACTTCTAATGTCCCACAAATTCTTTACTTTCTCTTCCTTGTCACTAGAATCATAACTTTTTATTTAGAAGAGTGTTTCCTTCCTGATCCTTTCCCACTTACACCTCCTCCTTCTCCTGTATGTAGAAGTAACAATATAATGGAGAAAGAATTGACTTCAAATCATAACACTTCCTTTCTTAAGATCTGCTAATTTGTTGCAATAAAAGAGAAACAGAATTTTACTCAAATATTTTCTTTTCTAGGGCATAGGTGAATAATATTAATTCTGTTACAAGGAAAGAAATTGATGTTGTGAGAGTTAGATACTTAAGAAAGAAGCAAAACTTTCACAACACTCTGCCTTTAGTTTGCACAGAAGGACATCTGGCAGTCTGGGTAATGCCCTGGCAACAAAGCTCGGCCCTCAGCTAGTAACAGACAGAAGTAGGTTCTTGTTCAGTCTGAATGGACTCAAGCCATGGAACTGAGTTCCAGCCTAGAGAATCTCCAGACAAGTAATGTGGATCTTCACACCCCTGTGGCCATGGTTAGTTAGCTACCTCTGCCTGCAGCAGAGTGACTTGACGCAGTGCAAGTGGCATTTTGTTAGCTCCAAGGCCCCATCAAAAGAAGCATTGCAGTTTTTGACGGTCTACCATATGCGAAGCTGACCTTCCCCATTCTCCACACATTGTCATTGAAGGCCACTGTAATGAACCAGCGGGAGATTCTATAGCTGAAATTTTTGTTAGGTCAACACCTTTGAAACACTTCAGCCAGGTTCCAGATAAGAGATATTCTCTAGGTGGCTCCCATCCCCTGCCTACATTCATCATCCCCAAGAGTCTTGTTCTTGTACCTGAGGTCCCAAACATTATAAAGCAGAGGATGACCATGTGCACCATACATGCCTGACTTCTAGAACCAGAGAGAAAAAGAATAGTAGATGTTGCTATAGCACAATTTGGGGTGGTTGGCAAACTTTGGTCAAGTCGATGATTTGAGTCACTGACTACCCCTTATTTAGGTGCTGTCTCCATCAGGTCTTACCTCCTCAGTTTTATTCTGATATCAGTTTTCTTTTCAAATCTGGCTTTGTGACTGCTCTATCAGGCATGTCCTACTCAGGGCTAGTTGCATGTCATTACATGTGGCCAAACACAACCATAATCTTAATTAAGATATGGTGAGATATTTTAAGGGTTTTTTTTTTTTTTTGGTAACTTGACTATGAGATGCCTATTTTCATTATTGACACAACTGTGGGTGATTTATTTTTGCTTTGTATGTCGGCAATAGCAAACTGCTGTTCTCAGGCCTGACCTAGCCTGTTGTTCATTTTAAGACATTCCCTGCTCATTTACATACTTCGGTCGCCCTCTTGCTCTAAAAGTAGACTTGGGTGTAGCTGCACAAGTCTTTATTCTTCAGAAAAACAGGATGCCGACATTGCTGTATGATATTGCAGTCCGTTTTATGTATACTGTAAACCAATACATATTTCACTCTGTGGCAGCCTATATATCAGTTTCTTTAATATTATTTTTAATTCTTGTTTGATGAAGTAGCACAATGAGACTCAAGTCAGAGATGTTGCCTGATGTTGAGATTTATTAGTGATTTCAAAGTTATGAATGATGGAGGGATACAGGTGGAGAAACAGTCTAGGGCATCTTGGTCCCTAGACCCTTTCTGGCTGCAGTGGATGATGCTCTCTTACCATCACAGCAGGTGAGGTGTCGAAGACTCAGATGTTATCACATCATACAGCAGAGTGCCTTGCAGTGTTTCCATCCTAACTTAACCTCAGAAAGTTGTGCTGTTCCTATAACAGTCTCTGGGAAGTCATATCTCATCAATCCACAGATCCTAACGCCCATATATGAGAAAAATCTTAGGTCAGAACAATTTCATGAGAATGATTTACCATTATCTGGAAATAAACACATTATTCCCAGGGGAAGTTATTAGTCTATCAACTTATATTTAGATCATTATGCTCATAATATTGGACTAAGTCACCTTCTTTCTCTCCAATCCCAGGAATCACATCAGGCCAGATCCTCTGTCTCCATCATCTCTGGTAGAAGAAATTCCTCTCAGTAATGGGGAGAGGGGCCAATCACAGGACATGTTTTCTATCTCCTTTGTCTCTGGTAGAAGTTCTGGGACCTCTCTCTCTCTCTCTCTCTCTCTCTCTCTCTCTCTCTCTCTCTCTCTCTCTCTCTCTCGGTGTGTGTCTGTCTCTGTCTCTCTGTCTCTGTCTCTGTCTCCCTCTCTCTGTCTCTGCCTCTGTCTCTCTCTCCTTCAAGGTTCACACTAATGTATTGTGATGATACCCACCACCCATTCCTCCCACTTGCTCTCCTCCCATTCTTGCTGCTGCCTTTCTATTGCCCAACTATTCTCCCTTCTACTTTCATAGTTTTGTTGTGCACATCACAGGCAGGTGGTCACAGCATTTGATTGCTCATTATTTCAGTGGCCTGTAAAATTTATAAGGCAGCATTTCAGAGCATCTCTCTCTATCATCTGACTTTTACAATCCTTCAACTTCCTCTTCTGGGCTTCCCTGGGCTTTGGGAAATGGTGGTCTAGATGGACCATTGTGCCTGAGCATTCTATAGTCACACACTCTCAGCACTCTTACCAGTTATGAATCTCTGCATTAGCGACTTCCCACAAGAAAAAGAAGCTTCTATGACCAAGCTGAAGCTATCAGTGGTGTAAGGGTATAAACACAGATATTTAGAATGCAATTTGACTACATGTCCATTTAGCAAAGTATCAGTGGTAGATTTAACTCTAGGGACCATGACTTCCCCAGCCACACGCTTTGACCAACTTTAAATTATCAGGCATGTTTTCTGTACAAGGTATGTTTTCTCTTCCATGGGACAGACCTCAAATCCCACTAGAAAGGGATTAGTTACCCCCTAATCAGTTGTGCCACCATTAAACCAGTGGGTTTATCCTCCTTGGCATGTTCTATTATAACATTCAGAGTCCAGAGTTAGGTAAGTCCATTGATGATTTTTCTCCCAGCAGTCTGTGTATCACCATCTGGCACTGTGAATGCCAGACAGCAGGAAGGAAGTCTGTAGCTCAGTTCTAGCTTGATTCTTTATGCCTTTTGATGAAAATGTGTGGTTTCTTCACTGATAGGGCCTTACTGTATAGTTCTGGTGCATAGCTGGGAGCAATAGCAATAGCTTATGTTGTTTTAGGAGCTTCTGGGGTTCCTCTGTCCAACAACTGATAGGCATCTGGCATTGGATTTAAAAAGAAGTTACTGATGGTTTCTGAGTACAGCATTACCCATGAAGGGTGTTTCAATTCAAACTCATTTCTTTGTAAAGTGTATTTTTACTTGGTTTATAGTGTAGTAGGTTTTTACATGGCTTTTCCATACATTCATATTTTTTTTTCTTGCTCTTCCCTCACACCCCATCTTTCTCCCATCCTCCTATACAATCACTGTTTATACCTTTCTGGGCCATGTATTCCTTCAATCTGCTTTCCTATCTCATGTTTTTTTTTAAATGTTTCAATCCCATAAGGCCCCTTTCTCCCCAGATCATGGTTCCTTCCTTGGTCTCTACAGCTGTGGGGAAATGGGAATATTTATCCACTGTTGCTGAGAGTGTAAACGGGAATTATTACTATGGAAATCAGCATGCAAGTATCTCAAAAGGCTAAAAACTATAACTACAATGTAACTCATCTTATTACCCCTGAGTATACTCTCCATAATCAATGACAGAGGCAACTGCACGTGCTCATTGCTGTTCTAGTGACAATAGCTCAGAGAGGGAAATGGTCTAGATGTCCATCAACTGATACATGGATATTAAAAATGTGGCACATATACACATGGGATTCTTTTGAGCTACAAAGAAAAACAACATTTGCATTTTTAAATTTGCAGGAAAATGGGTAGAACTGGAAATATAATGAGTGTGGTAACTCAGACTAAAAGACATGCAAACACTCCATGTTCCCCATTATATGCAGATCTTAGCTTAAAAATTTGAAATTTCACTCAGAGGAAGGACAGCAGGTTACCAAGAAGAGACTTGATACCCTATGAACATATACAGGGGGAGGTAATCCCCCTCAGGAACAGTCATAGGGGAGGGGAATAAGGGGAAAATGGGAGGGAGGGAAGAATGGGAGGATACAAGGGATGGGATAACCATTGAGATGTAACAAGAATAAATTAATAAAGGAGAAAAAATGAAAAAAAGAAAATCATAATTAAAAAAAAGAACTTCTGATTTTTCTGATTTTTTGTATTTAAAATTAATTTTAAATTTATATATTAACCTTACACCCTGATTGTGTTACCCTCCTACTTCTTTCTCCCCTCTCCTTCTCCTCAGAAAAGGGGAACCCTCCAATCCACCTCAGCACATTAAGTCCCATTGGGATTGAGCTCATCCTCATCCACTGAGACTAGGTAAGGCAGCCGTTTTAGGGGGAAGTGATCAAAAAGCAGGCAGAGGAGTCCATGTCATAGACAGCACCTGCTCAGCTTAGTAGGGGACCCACATGAAGATCAAGTTGCTCATTGGTTGCATATGTGTAGGGGATCTAGATCCAGTCCATGCCTGCTTTTTTGGTTGGTGCTTCCACCTCTGTGAGCCCCCATAGGCTTAGGTTAGTTGACGTTGTTGGTCTTCTTGTGGCATCCTTGTCTCCTCAAGTTCCTTCTATCCTTCGCCCCACTCTTCTACAAGACTTTCCATATCTGCCAAATGTTTGGCTGTGAGTCTCAGCATCTGATTCAATCAGCTGCTGGGTGGGGCCACTCAGAGGACGGTTATGCTAGGCTCCTGTCTGTAAACATAGCAGGACATCATTAATGGTGTCAGGAGTTGGCTCTCTCCCAATGGCGTGGGTCTCAGGTTGGCATTGGGTCCAGCCAGGCATTGGTTGGACATTCCCTTCAGTCTGTGCTCTGTCTTTATCTCTCCACATCTTGTAGGCAGGGTAAATTTTGAGTAAAAGATTTTGTAAGTGTTTTGGTGTCCCCCTCACACCACTATAAACCTCTCCTGATTAGAAGGCAGCATTCTTAATCTCCGTGTCCCCTGATGCTAGAAGGCTCAGCTATAGTCATCCCCATTCTGCCCTGGAGCACACCCTGTTGCAGGTCTCCAGCTTGTCTCAGAGATGCCCCCACTCTTGGTTTCCCTTCTCTCTCCAAGCCCTCTCACATCCCCTCCCAATCCTCCCTTCGAAGTTCTCAATTTTTAAAATGGAGCTACCACTGAACTCTTGATTCATTGAATTAAAAACTTGGTTACAGTTTAACTTTAAGAATACATTTAATTTTTTTTTTGATGATAATTGTAGTTCTGAACTTTTATTTTTTTATTTTTTTCTCCTTTATTAATTTATTCTTGTTACATCTCAATGGTTATCCCATCCCTTGTACCCTCCTATTCTTCCCTCCCTCCCATTTTCCCCTTATTCCCCTCCCCTATGACTGTTCCTGAGGGGAACTGGAAAATTTTCAGGAAAATGTAATTAATTTTTAATCTCAAATCAAACTATAAATGGTATGAAAGAAAACTTCCAAAAATACACATTCAGAATTATAGTTTCTGATGAAAAACCGGTCTGGATTTGGCATAAGCAAAGAAGTAATGACAGAAAAAAATTTACTAGCACTAAATCCGTGTGACTTTTTTTCAGACAGAAGGAGTTTACTATATACAGTAAAAGAACACGAGGAGAGTTGGAGGGAGGGAAGAGGAGGAATGATGTAAGTATATTTTAATTTAAGAAATTAAAAATAAATAAAAGACATGGAGACAGATTAAAGACATGTGTGCGCTCACTTTGCTGGCAGCCTAGAAGGGTGTGTGAGATTCCTCCATCTACAAACACGGGCAGTGGAACAGCTTTCGGCTTCTGCTAGCTGAAACTCACAAATGGACACACCATCAATGAAACAGAAGAAGTGAAAGCAGGCTTTTAAGGACCCCTGGAAAGGCAATAAAAAGGCTATTCTATGCCTACTTTCTAGTAGAGGAAAAAAAAATTCCCCAAAGAAATAGCAACAAAAGGCAGGTTTTTTTCCAGAGGCTTAGTGTTTGAGAGGACCTTCTTCTATGAAAGGGAATTGTGAGACCAATCTGTTCCTTAAAAGTCAATGATAAATACACAGATCCAACCTACCTAGTCTGTATAATGTCACTTGTCCATCTGTTTCCAGAGCTGACTGTTTCGTATTGAGTAACCATTTTGTGTGCTATTCCCTGGTGAAGACTATTACTTCTGCTCTCAGCATTCCTTCATTGCCTGTAGTACTTTGTGGAAGATTCATGATATAATTATATTATAGTATCAAAAACAAACAAACAGGCAAACCTGATGCTAGGCAGGGAGAAGTTTTGGAATGCCTAAAGTATGAAAATGTTGGAAAACTGGGAGTAAGATGAGGAGGGCAGAAGAAGGCAACACAAAGGAGAGAACGGACAGAAGCAAAAGGGAAATAAACAAAGCTTTCAGGAAAGATATATAATTTACAAACCTGTACAATGCACAGTTAAGTAGATATAGCAGAGGAACAGGGAACAGGGTTACTGGTTGGAAGTTAACTCCCGATAGTGTAAAGAATACACCCTGTGCGTGAAAGGCACCGAATGTGGGAAGAACAGCTGGAAAGCAGTAAATGGTGACCCTTCTCTTAGTCAATGAGAAGGGAAATAAATGTCATATAAACATCCTCAAAACCCATTATCTAGGATGAAAAAGATTTTTAAAAAATGAGCTAATGCTAAACATCTATAAACATTCAGAGGTGTAATTTTTCTTTTTTGTTGTTGGTTTTTTCTTCTTATTATTTTTTAAAAATATACATTTATCTTATTATACACAAATATAATAAACTACATGCATCAAGAAGAACCATGAAACAGGAATTATAGAAATATTGCATTCATAATATTTTGGCTATTTGTATTTGAAAGCCTTGAAGAAAACATATTTCCTATCTTGGTGATTCGAAAATTCCGAATGTTATGAACATATACAGGGGGAGGTAATCCCCCTCAGGAACAGTCATAGGGGAGGCGAATAAGGAGAAAATGGGAGGGAGGGAAGAATGGGAGGATACAAGGGATGGGATAACCATTGAGATGTAACAAGAATAAATTAATAAAGGAGAAAAAATAAATAAATTCATTACCTGATGAAAAAAAAGAAAATTCTGAATGTAAATCAATATCTATCATATTTCATTTCTATCAACTTAAAACATCTATCTAGACCTAAAAACATCTTAATCACTAAACACCTAAGCTTAATTGTAAAACTAAATTATCTGGTATTCAACCCCATCAGAGACTTGAGAAGGAATAAAGTTAATTTCCTGAGTAAACAGAAAGTACAGGTTAGCAGCTTCCAAAGTGAAAGAATTGACAGACAGTTTGCTGCTTGAGCAGTCAGCCAAAACTCTCCATAATGTTGGAGCATCATCTTCAGCCTTCTGGCCCAGTGTATCTCACAGACATATTTATGAGGCAGGAAGATTTGAGAACTGGTTTACCCTGTCTTGGCAGAATTTGGTCATTGATTCTGCCTGCAACCATTTTTTTTAGGCAGAATTCTGTCTGTGGTAGAAACGAGGACATTTTCCCCATTGGTTGGTTTCCCACATTTGAATCCATCTCCATAAGGAGATTCTTTGATGTTCATCATCTTCTTTGAGGTAGGCTGAGCATTGCCAGGAGTTAACCTGTCTCATTGTCCATGAATCTTTAAAATAATAAAAAAACAATTTAAATGACATATTCTGTATGTCTCTGAGGTGTGTGAAGACCTTATGTAACTATTTTACCTTATCTTTCTATAGAATCTTATCTATCTGTTACACTAGGATGTATATTCTTGTGATAAAAATAGACTAATAATTGATATGATCATGATTTGATTAACTAACAATTAACTTGTATCATTTATTTATCCTAAACAGCCTACAATAGCACTTTCAAAATATTTGAAGTAAACTTTGTATTATGATTGAGTTATATGGCAACAATACTGCAATTAGAGTAGAAATATATAAGATTATTCTTCAGAGGCATAATTTTAATCAAAAAGATTTAAAAATCTATGCTCCATCTGACTTAGATGCAAAGTAAATATCACGTGTTCCAATTACTCTTTAGTTGACATATGTAAGGACTCTGATAAGCTAAACAAAAAGATCAGCCTGTACAAAGAACTAGAAGGTATGTTATATAAAATAACTATAAATCCATAATCTTTTTGCTATTACCCCAAAATGTATAAATAGACACAGCACCAGCCCTATCCCATACATATTCATACACTAAAACCCTTTATTGACTATCCAAGACAATTTCAGAAATACTGTGGAGTGGTGTAGGGGATGAAAGAAATTGAAGCACGTCAGAATTCTCATCTACACATTTACAGAAAACCAAGCAACTGGTATACATATCACAATTATTTAGTGAGATTTTTAAAAATTATTTTTTCAGCTTATGTCTTGAAGAAAATTTTTTAGTTATATCTTCTATGTTTTTACATTTTACTATAATTGTATATTCATTTTTATGTTAGTAAAGAAACACTGAACAATTGGTGTTTGCAACAATCCCAAATGAAGGTGCAAAGTCACTGTTATTATCAGAGTGAAAAGAGAGAACAGATAGAGATTTGCACTGAAGGCTGATGTACAACAGAACTCTGTCAAGTCACTGTGGCATGCCTTCAGGGAAACATCCACTGAATACCCACGTTATTTTGCAATTTTTCTAATCATATATTTTAATGTGTTTTGCTGCCAGGATGAAAGTGTGAGATTTCTGATAGTTTCTGGTAGTTTACCAGAAATATACTAAAATGTATACCTAGAGATTTCTTCTTAAATCAACATAAAGAAGCACTTTCTTAAAGTATTTCTCCACTGAATGATTTTGAGTTCCAGGAAGTTTATACATTTTGCACAACCATAGTCCAATGCTGCCCAGCTCTTTTTACACTTTCCAAACAGAACATACTTTTGAGGCAACTCATTGGACAAATCTCCACATGAAAAAAGGCTGCACAGGGCCATATTATGCAATAGGTCCTATGTTCATAAGTCAGTTTTCCAGAAGCTAGGGCATTCAGGTAAGCTAACACACTGTATTTGTTTAACAGTGTGACCTTGACAGTTGAAGTGACCAGAATATTGGAGGAGTGAGATTAAATAGATCTTCCTACTGTCACGTTGAACTTAGAATTTTTGTAACTTGAGCCTTCATTTGACTTAAGGCCAACATTGTGATAGCTGAACTGCAGCCATATTCTTCGCCTATTATGCTTATTTTCTTTGTTTCTGTCTAGTTAAGTTTAACAAGCAAGGAGAACGCAGATTTATGTAGCGGAGAGACATATTCCAGACATTACTGGAGGAAGATTAAATAATGTTCCCCAAATCAAATGAGTTAATGGAGTAGGGCAAGACATAAACTCTTGTCTCCTGGTCTCATTACCCCACTACTCTACATACTGTAGAAGTATTGGTTACCCTCCTCAGTAGACTGGTACCAAGTGGTCTTCCAGGAGCATCCATTAGGAGGTGGATCAGGTCCCTGTTCACTCTTCACTTTCAGAATCTCAGGTCAAGTTCCAAAAGGGAGTGGCATCTATGTAAGTGATAAACCTATTCTTGTGTTGGGAGTGGCTGATGATAAAGTACAGGCTTTTGATTAGGAAAAGCATATGCAACTATGTGACAGTTTTTAAAATACCACATGTTCTTTCCCCAGAGCTGAAGCCGCTTACAGTTCTTTCAGACAAAAATTAATTAGTGATAGGAGCTGATATTACCACCTCAAAGGCCACTGAGGTTGCTAGTCAGCTTTTCAAGAGAGCAGAATTCTCCCTGGGGAAGAGTTCTAATATGCTTTGAGAAAACGCATTGTGGGATGGGTGTGAATCTGAGCGCCATTCCTGTATGGAGTCTTAACTGGAAAGTACCCTTCATTATAGCAGTTCAGGCTGCCTCAGGCCACTGTACCACTATTCACAAATTACAGATTTGTTAAATTCCATTTGTTGTTGTTGCTCTTGTTCTCCTGTGGTCACAGCATGGAGGCATACGGAATCCTACCATCTCCTAGTTAGGTTCAGATGTTGTGACTGATAACAGCACATTACATTAAGGTAGCATAAATTAATCACTTACGTTATGAAGCTTTCTTGGAAAAAATAAGGCAGGCCTCCAGACAGGTTCCACAATGGCTTAATAGTACAGGAAGAGGAGACTAGCTTGGTTTATATTATGGTAAGGAGATAGAGTTAGAGTAAGGGTCTCTGTGTGTAGAACATAGCTTGATTAAGCTTCCCACTGGGACCAAAGGAGAGCAAACCTTGCCATTCTTATCAGTTGAACAAAAAGTGTGGGCAGCGTTGGAAAAGAGACAGCCAGAAGTCAAGCATCCACTGGGAATCATGCTATTACAGTCTTGTAACTTTCTTTCTTTTTTAAAAATTTTATTTTATTAATTTATTCATATTACATCTCAATGGTTATCCCATCCCCTGTATCCTCCCATTCCTCCCTCCCTTTTTTCCCTTATTCCCCTCCCCTATGACTGTGACTGAGGGGACTTCCTCCCCCTGTATATGCTCATAGGGTATCAAGTCTCTTTTTGGTAACCTGCTATCCTTCCTCTGAGTGCCACCAGGTCTCCCCCTACAGGAGACATGGTCAAATATGAGGCACCAGAGTGAAAGTCAGTCCCCACTCTCCACTCAATTGTGGAGAATGTCCTGTCTATTGGCTAGATCTGGGTAGGGGTTTGATGTTTACAGCCTGTATTGTCCTTGGCTGGTGCCATAGTTTGAGCGAGACTCCTGGGCCCAAATCTGTCTATCATAAAGTGGCTTTAGTATAGCTGGTGAGATGCAAGGAACTGATGGAGTGAGTGATGCAGTCTTACACCAGTTCTTGCAAGCCACATAAACTTGGCTTTGGGGGAAAGAACAAACTATCTTCCAGATTGCTTCCTAGGGACCTACAGTAGAGAGAATTGCCAACTTAAGACTTGGGAAAACTATCATTAGCCACAGAAATATACCTCAGAAAATCCTTGAACTTTTGCATGCCTGGTACCTTTGGGCCAGCAGTCTTTTCCAGGTAGGACATTTCAGACCACACCAGGACCTATGAAGTTTCATATTTTATAGAACTTTTCAATCCCCTTCTTGTTCTCAAAGATGTTCCAGAGCCTCTTCTAGCTATGAGGCTAGATGCTATTCTTTCTTGAACATTGCAGAAGCCAGAGCCATTACAATAACAGCAATGCACAGATTATCAGTGGTGTAACTCCTGTTGGACTCACTATAGCTCAGAAGTCTAACTAGTGGTGATGCATCTACTAACACAAGCACTGGACTGTTGCACACTTGCTCTTGCCACAGGTGTATAGTCCATGAATGGGGTGTGCAGCGAGCATAGCAGGTGCCTTTTACTCTCTGCTGCTGGCACCATGGCAACCACGCTTTGCCCTGTACAGGATGTGCAGCACACAGTCTCTTAGGGGAAGGGGCTATGTCTCTCTCCTTTGAGAACTTCTGTAACTAGAGTTCCCCATGCTAATGGACTCACTTGTGATTCCAATGCTGTGCTTTCTGGGGTGGGTTCTAAGCCTTGCTCAATGCAGGGGAAGGTCAGCCAGTCCTTGCATAAATAGTGCTACTCTTCTCCACCCTTGTGTGTTTGTTCTACTGGAGGCAGTGTCTGGAAAGAGGCAAAGCATATTCTGGAAATATAGCAATTATAGCTGAGGAAGACAGAACATTTATCTTCCTGCCCAAATGCTATAAAATTCAAGCAGAAAATTTAGCATAATCAATACCGAAGTCATCATTCCCAATGTCTTTTGGGTACTCTGAGTAAGATCTGCACTTAGGGTCAACATCAATGAAGTACGGTGACTGCCTTTGGGAGAATCATGGGAGGTATATGTCTGTGGCTGGCATGATATGTAAGGCAGCCCCATGAGCAAGGGAAATAACAGCATTAAGTTAGTGGTATTAGAAATGTGGGACAGATGCAAGAGAATTTATTTGTTTTCATTTAAAAAAAACTGTTGCAAGAGGATCCTAAAATTGTGAATTGATAGCACTGGAATCTTTTTCTTGAGGTGAGAAATATTAAAATTCACCAGGGTTAGCATACCCAACTGTAAAGAACATGAAGAAATGGTTCTTGGACCTGCGGAACAATAGTGGGCAACTGTAAGTAGGAAGTATCTCCATGTGCACTAATCAGATAATAAATACCATTTCCCTGTGTGGCTTTCTGATGTAACTCATAGCATACAAGGCCTGGCAGATGGGCTGCCCCAGAGCCCCTGTTCCCCAGTCATGAGTCTGGAGAGCCATCTAGAGTAGCTAATGCCGTATGCAGTGTCTTGGTTAACCTAAAACGTAAGAAGGAGCACAGCAAGATGGCACCTCTTCTTCCTCAGTGTAATACAGAGTAAAAGTCACCAGAAAGTAAAATAGCTAAAGCCTGTGTCTCATTGAAGCAGGATAGGAGCTCAGTATAAAATATATGAAACCAACGTGACCAGGATGCTTCTTGACTCTTCATGGGCCCAGCTGGATTAAAAGCAAAGTGATACAAGACAAACCTCCATAGACCTTTTGTATTTTTTCAAGGGCCATGCTGTGGAGGTAAATAGGAAAGTGCAGAATATATTTTCTGGCCCTAGGTCTTCCACTTACCATGCTCATAGGATGTAGTTGTATATGGTGTTCATGTAAAAAATTCTGTGTGTCTGTCAAAGTGTTTTCATAATTTGTAATATCAAGCCAGATTGTTGTTTAAGAAGAGTGTGCCTTGAAACATGTTAAATAAATGGTTTGAATCACAGGCTGAAAATAAGAATTTCAAAAATTAATAAAAAGCAGATATACTGCTTCCTGATGAAAATGGATGAACTCTAGCACATATTGATTTCTTTGTTCTTTTGGGTTCTTTGTCTGGGATTTGTTTTCCAATATTTTCGTTCATTTGCATTTAAAATTAGCATCTAGAAAGTCAACATTTAATATTAAGATAAAACAACTTTAATGTAATATTATTGAAATAATTGCAGATTAAAGGATAAGGAAAACACTACCTTAATTATGCTATCATAACTAAAATCCATCAAGCTAAAAGATTACTCAGATTACAGTAAAATGTAAGCAGTCTAGGGATTTCTCATGCAGAAATTCACATAGTTTAGCTAATCGGATTTAGAAATGAGGCCTACATCCACATCAGGGAGGCAGGTAGGCTGACTGCAGCCTTCGCCTCTAGTTCCTCTTCTCCAAGTCCAAGCCCCAAGTCTCATCCCCAGCTCTGCAGTAGATAGCCTGCTGCAGCCTCCCCATTTTTCCCCCTTTCCCTCCCTCCTTCCTTCCTCCCTCCCTCCCTCCCTTCCCCTCTTTCCCTTCCTCCCTCCCTTCCCCTCTTTCCCTTCCTCCCTCCCTTCCCCTCTTTCCCTTCCTCCCTCCCTCCCTCCCTCCCTCCTATCCCTCCCTCCCTCCCCCTTCCCTCCCTCCCTTCTTCCCTTTCCCTGCGTGGTGGGCCAGAGCTACTTCCAACAAACCTGCATTTATATACTATAACTTTGTCTTGCAATTAGCTCATTCTGACATTTCAGTCACAAGGTTCACCAGCAGAATGCAAGAGATCGAAGGAAAAAAATCTCAAGAATTATATGCACAATAGAAGAAATGTATACTCAGTCAAAGAGAATATTAAAGCTAAAAAAAAAAAACCTCCTGTCACAAAACATCTACAAAATATGGAGAACTATAAAAAAAATCACATCTAAGAATAATAGAAATAGAGGAAGAAGAAACCCAGGTCAAAGGCACAGAACATATGTTCAATAAAATCATAGAAGAAAACTTCCCTAGCCTAAAGAAAGAGATATATGCCTATCAAGGTACAAAAAAACACAAAACACCAAATAGACTGGAAAAGAAAAAAGAAAAGCCCCCCAGCCCATAATAATCAAAGCACTAAACATACAGAATACAGAATAAGCAAAGAATATTAAAATCAACAAGGGGAAACAGCCAGAAGGACACAGATAGATGGTCTATGGACTCTAAGGAACAGAGATGCCAGACCAGACTAGATAAGCACACAAAACCCAACCACAATAGATGGAGAAAATAAGACACTCTATGATTAAAAATTAGTTTTAGCAATATCTGTCTACAAATCCAGCCCCATAGAAGGTGCACAGGCTAACCATACCCAGAAAATAAAAGGAATAAATAATTCCAGACCAGCAAATCAAAAAAGGTGACACACACCACCACTACCACAACCACCACCAAGAAGAAAATAACAGAAATCAACAAACATTGCTCATTGATATCTTTCAATGTTAATGGCCTTGATTATCTAATAAAAAGACACAGACAAACAGAATGGATGCAGTAACATAATCCATTCTTCTTCATCCAAGAAACACATATATTAAGGTTGATATCACCTCTGAGTAAAAGGATAGAAAAAGATATTCCAAGCAAATAGACCTAAGAAGTAAGCTGGTGGTGCCATTTTAATATCTGATAAAAATAGATGTCAAATCAAAACTAATTAGAAGAGATAAAGACAGGCACTACATACTCATAAAGGGGAAAACCCACCAAGATGGAATTTCAATTCTTAACATCTATTCACCAAACACAAGGAGATCCATGTTCATAAAAGAAAAACCCCTAAAGCTTAAGGCACTTACTAACCCTTACACACTGATAGTGGAAGATTTCAGTATCCCACCATTGCCAATGGACAGGTCATCCAGAAAAAAACCAAGCAGAGAAATGCTAGCATAAACCCAATGGATCTACCAGATTTTTTTTACAGACCATTTCTATGCAACTTAAAGTATATACTTTCTTCTCACAACATCATGGAACTTTCTTTGAAATTGATCACATCCTCAGACACAAAGCAAGTCTTAATAGACACAAGAAAATTGAAATAACATTCTGCATTCTATCTGACCCCCACAGATTAAAAGTTGGATATCAACAGAAAGAGTGCAAACTCATGAGAAATGAGCAAATCATTACTGGAGAAAACTGGATCGAGACAGAAGTTAGAAAATAAATTAAAGACTTTTTAGAATTGAATGAAAATGAATAAATAACACACCCAAACTTATGGGACACAGTGAAGGTGTTCTAAAAGGCAAGGTCATAGAAATAAGTCCCTATATAAAACCAGTTGGACCTCAGTGGCATACTTTCCTCCAGTAAAGCTCTACCTTCTAATGGTTCTAGAACCTTTCCAATTAGAGACCAGATATCAAATGCATGGACCTGTAGGGAACATTTCTCATTCAGGCCACAACAGTTACCATTTTCAGAATGTCATAGTGTTATATGTTTAAAAGACCTAACTGCTTTAAAAGTGCTTGTTACTTCTACCTACAAAAATTAATACAGAGATGCACAAAGTAAATTTAAGCCAACAGAATTTGCTTTCAACACACTCTTCCAATTTTGTTGCTATAAGGGCACAAGTTTGATAAATAGGCATATTTACTGGGTGTGTTGTATCTTAATCTGATAATACAGTCTGTTTGTTAACTTGTTATAATGATAACCCATCTTCATGTGACTTATATATGCACATATATAATCATTGTCTACATTATTGCCTTTAATCCTTTCTAGACTCGCATTGAGTGCTTGTAATTCAATTATTTCCCTGTTCTGGGAAACTTAAGTTGTTTCCAAAAAGCTATGTGACAAATATTATTGACTTTTATCTCTGTGTACTTAGCTCGGATATGTTATACATATACGCATATATTATCATAAATTAATCCAAAGGTATTATCAGGATAAAGAGTAAAACCATGTCAGAGACTTTTGGTAAAATTGCATCATCTTCAGGACCTCTGTTTGCTGTTCCTTTGCTCAGCTAAGGGGATGAAGTCCTCTATGCTTAGGGAGTTATCTCACATCATTGATTTGTATGCCAAAATACTATATGCTTTGTGCTTTTCATTGTTTTCAATCTATAGTGATTTCTAGCCTTAAAATCTAAGTACATTAAAGTACAGATTAATTTATGCAGAGGTGGGATTTTTGGTAAATACTTGATTAAAATAATTACTTTTTATAATGAAAACAATTCATCTTTATTATTTGGCTTATATATGCCAATATACTATTAGAATGAAGATTTATTGTAAAAAAGTTTGTTAAAATTCAATGTTTTTCTTATTATCTTTCTTTTTAAAAATGTGTTATAATTTATTCAGATTACATCCCGATTGTTATCTCCTTGATTGTATTTTTTAGTC
Source organism: Acomys minous (assembly GCF_964271855.1). Classification (NCBI taxonomy): domain Eukaryota; kingdom Metazoa; phylum Chordata; class Mammalia; order Rodentia; family Muridae; genus Acomys; species Acomys minous. Next base: position 42,595,885 of record NC_140489.1, on the reverse strand, counting down.
CCCACCCTCCCTCCCTCTTCCACCATAGTCCTGTCCCCTAGACCTCTGACAGGAGGGGACCTCCTCCCCTACCATATAGCCACAGCCTGTCAGGTCTCATCTGGATAGCCTGCTCCCCTTTCTCTGTGTGCACTGGGCCTCCCCACCAAGGGGAAGTGACCAAACTGGGGACACCAGAATTCATGTCAGTGAAGTTCCGCTCCCCACTCAACCTTGGAGAATGAGCTGTCCATTGGCTATATCTGAACAGGGGGTCTAGGTTCATTGCATGCATTGTCCTTGGTTAGTACAACAGTTTGTGCAGGCCATCCTGGCTTCAAATCCATGGTCTTGATGGTCCCTTTTGGGGCTCCTGAACCCTCCAGGTCCTTCCAGTCCCCCACTCTTCCATACTACTCTCAGCCCTCAGCCCAGAGTCCAGCTGCGAGTCCCAGCATCTGTTCATATTGTCTTTCTAATAACAATTGTATTTTTTATTCAGAAAGTTTGATAATGATTATTCAGCATTTTTGAAGATTTGTTAATGAACATTATATCTCTATTTTAAAAAGTTAATAATTCTAACAACATACTATTTGTCCTTGACTGTAGCCTTCATCTAAATCACAGCTTCTGAAAGCTTGCACTATAGCCTGAACACTCCTGGGAAGGAGTTCCTGATGCTCAGTTGGAACCTGTGCTTGTTAATGCAAAAGCAAGAAACCAAAAAGCAAATTCGTTCCCCGTTAAACTTTTTTCTATTTTAGAAAATTTATGGAAGCAAAATTAGCATCAAGTTTGAAGATTCCATAACAGTGGCATCTGTTGAGGGATCTAAAAATTATACTTCAAAAATAACTTTTTAAGTAATGATTCAAAGATAGCCAGATTTGGGGATTTCCATTACTGATTTTCACTGTTTTTTAATTTTTTATTTATTTTATTTATTTTTATTCCCAGAAGCTTTTTTTTTTTTTTAAGAAATCATACATTTTACTGGAAATCACTGGGAGAGGCTTTGTAACAACTTTTTACCTAATATGTATCTTATAAAGAATGCGGATCAGAGTGTTGAGCACATCATTTCTTAGGGTAGTTAAAAGCCACATTAAGAAATAGTCAAGCCCAGTATTATGTTTCAACCTATAAATATAGCACTCCAATGGGAGGCTCTGGAGTTCAAGGTCATCCTCAGCTGCACAGTGAGTTTGAGGCCAGCCTGAGCTTCAGATTTATATCTTGTCTCAAAAATATTCAAAATAAAACAACAACCAGCCTTTGAACACATGACATACATCCGAGACCTCTGACAGCCTTGTTCGATCAGCTGTTTGCTGCCCTGTGCACTTATCTCATAAGACTAGTGTGTCCTGATTGTGCCAAGACAGAAACTCAAGCTGTATACTTTTTGCATTAATTTTTCTTTGGGTTTGAAGTTTAGTGAAAAGCATTTGCAGAAGATGATGGGTCAAGAGATGATTAAGAAAGGCTTGATTTTAAGTGATGACAAGATAAATTGGAAATTTCACACACACACACACACACACACACACACACATACGCACACAGACACTGATTTCAAGCTAGCTAAACACACATACTGTGTAAACACTGAAGTTTTAATCTTCACTCAAGAATACTTAGAAACACTTAGAAGTGCATTAATCACACAAAAAAGTACACACTGTGTATGACAGGACATGATTCATTTCCATGAGGTTTGAATAATATGCTTTGTATTTGCACGCACATGTTATTAAACATGTGTCAAGTTTCCCTTTATGCTGCTGACAGCGAAGGTGGCTGTTAGTTGCTGGGGATATTCTCATCATTTCCTGGGATGCACTTCTAATTATGGCACTCTGTTGCACCAGGTAGCATGTGGTCTCAGGGCAAGCCCTCTCTGCTGGTGGCTTCAGCTTGAATGTCTTCATTGCAAATGCAAGGCTGCTGTATTATTCATTGAAATTGGTTCTGAAATAAAGCTAAGAGAAAAAAAAGAAAGCCACTCTGATTCACAGAAGAAAGCCTTTGGCTTGACATAATGTTTTGACATAGTACAGGTTAGAGGTGTTAGGCATACTGTGAGTGACCTCATTGTAGTAATACCTGTGACAGTGACCTCAGTACAATGATGCTGAATTTGAAAGCAAAAGTTTGGGAGCACTTTGTGTAGTTTTAATTGTTAAAAATCCCAAGTCAACAAAATGGTCCTAGAGATTTCTAGCTCATAGTGGTTAAATGAACCCCTTTCTTTTAGCTTCTTCTCTTGTTTTTTTTTTATGGTACTTATGATCCAGAATATATGGTCAGTCCTCCGCAGAGGGGCCTGTATAGAGAAGGGAGAAGGAAAACACTTTCTTTCTGTCACATTGTGACTGGCAAGTGAACAGTTCACATATTTTGGCTGATTTTCCTTCTGATGTATAAAAGACCCACACGTATTCTGTGAAAACCCCATCCCCCCCCCCCCATGATTCACCCCTGACTTTATTATAGCCACATGCTCATTTTATTCATCATCTCTTATTTTCTTATATATTTCATCATTCAAATACTTTTTATTTTTAAGTTAGAAATAGACCGGGCATGGTGGCATACACCTTTAATCCAAGCACTCAGGGGGCAGAGGCAGGAGGATCTCTGTGAGTTAGAGGCTAGCCTGGTTTACAAAGTGAGTCCAGGACAGCCAAGGCTAACACAGAGAAACCCTGTCTCAAAAAAAAAAAAAAAAGGTTAGAAATAGTATTCCATCTGCAAAGCTGTCTGACTGTGCCTCAATGGTTTCATCTTACTAAGCTAAGCATTCTATCACCCAAAAAAAGGAATGAGCAGGCATGAAAGAGATTATGAATTAACTACTGATGTAACAATAGATAAAACCCCTTCATACATCATTTACATATATTACTTTCTGTGTGGAATATTAAATCAAATAATTGCTAGTTGCTCATTTCAGTTTCATAACTGAGAATCACTATCTCAGATGGGAATAGTTATCTCCATTATAAAGCTCTCATATTCAATGAGACAGTACAAATAGCCAGAAGAGCAAGTGACTATACACACATGTTAGCTTTTGTTCTGTGACCTGAAATTTTCCTATCATTTTATTTTTAAGATGTATAGAAATATTTTTATTAATTTACTCATTTATTCACTTCATATCCTGATCATGGCTATTCCTTCTTTTCCTCCTAGTCCCATTCTCTCTCCCTTTTTCCTCATCACCCCTCCCTATTCCTCAGAAAAAGGGGAGTTTCCCCCCCATACCCATCCAACCCAGCTCATCAAGTTGCATCAGGACTGAGCAAATCCTCTTACCTTGTTGCCTGGTGAGGCAGCCCCACTAGTGGGGAGTGATCAAAAAGGCAACTGAGCTCCTGACAGAGAAAACCCCTCTTCCCCTTACTAGGAGACCCACAAGAAGCCTGATCTGCCTATCTGCTGTGTCTTTGTAGGGGGCCTAGGTCTGGTCTATTCATGGTACTTGGTTGGCGCTTTGGTCTCCACAAGTCCATATGGGCCCTGGTGAGTCTTCTGGGTTCTGTTGGTCCTCTTGTGGAGTTTCTGTCACCTCCAGGTCCTTCTATCCATCCACCCACTTTCCCACAAGACTCCCTACACTTCGTCCAGTGTTTGGCTATAAGGCTCTGCATCTGTTTCAAATTGTTTCTGGGTGGAGCCTCTCAGAAGACAATTATGCTAGGCTCCTGTTTAGCATAGCAAAGTAACGTTAATAGTGTCACGGGTTGGCTCTCTCCCATGGGGTGGGTCTTAGCTTGGGGTAGGCATTGGTTGGATATTCCCCCCATCTCTGCTTTATCTTTATCCCTGCACGTCTTATAGGCAGGAAAAAATTTCCTATTATTTAAAAAAGTATGTTGAGATACTGATGTGATTATATTAATCAGGATTGAATTGAAGCAGTGAAAGTGTGGCTTTGACCTGTCCACACACAAACATACTCAAAATGTTTAATTTTTAGTATGAACTTAACTGTTCTAAGCAATGCCTGTATAGATGCCAAAGCAATATTCTCAGGTATCTGTTAGGGAATTTCTGGAAGAGATTGGCATATAATTCTGAGTAAACATTGTTCACGCAGATGTGGGATAGCCCCATCCAATGTAGTGAAGACTGAAACAGAACAAAACATCAGGGGAAGAATCACAGTATTCTTTGTGTTTTATTTGACCTTTGTGCTTCTGGTCCTCAGGGCTTCAGATTCCAAATGAACTATACCGCTGGCTGCTATAGGATTTCAACTTCAGGACTGTGAGATTTCCCGTTGTCCTTAGCCACATATATACTTATACTCTACTATATATAACTATTAGGGGTCTTTAGTTAAAGAAACAGTAAAAAGTAAATATATAAGTGAGTAGGTATATCAAAAGGTACACCATAGTTCATAGATAGAAAAAAGATGGTGATAGATAGATAGATAGATAGATAGATAGATAGATAGATAGATAGAGATGACTTACACAAATATGGAAACTTAGAATTGCCATAATCTTCAATTTGTTATCTGGAGACCCACTACTTAATGGTATAGTACCAATTTGCGTCCAAACATTTAAGAACCAAGATTGTAATTTCTTGTTCAGAGCCAAAAACAGTCACATGCATAAAAAAAAGTCTGACCAAATAATTGGGATCTTGAGGCCCACTCAGGCTCACATACAAAATTAGGATCACCTTATTTGTTCAGAATATCATTTCAAGGCTTTAACTTAATCTCATTGGGGTCAAGTTTTCGCTTATTTGAAGTTTTTTTCCCCTTGGAGTATATAAGAATTCATTGTCATAGAAGTTCTAGTTGATTCTGTGGAAGCTGATTTTTCTTTTGCATTTCTGACTCCCACTGCTAGGGCTTTCCTGTAGTTAGAGAGAATGTTCTATAAGAAGAAAGAGAAGACATGAGAGGGTGGAAGGGGTCTTGGCAGTGGCAAGCCTCTGGTCCTCATGTTTATCTACTGTTCACATCTGTCCCTTCCGGGTTACATGAGGAAGCTCACACTTCCTCCTATACCTTCTAGCCAGAGGGGTGCTAATAGAATGAATGCAATTCCATGCTAAGGTGGCTTTTATCATTAGCATTTTAGGGAATCTAGCTAAGCATATATGCATTGCATAGAATTGAACAGGTGGAAATGATCATTTTAATCCATACCCTCAGGCTCTCGATCTTGGAAAAGCAATAAAACTGGCCTATTTTTACTAACATCTTCCCTTCTACATTTGATCTTAATATTTTATACCTGGCATGCTAATCACAAAATATTTAGATGATTTAGTAGTAAGAATACTTAAAACTTCTCTCGCTGTGTCTTTCCCCTTCTTTTCTCTCCCTTTCCTGCTCTCTGTCAACTGTAATGCTAACTCCATCTAAATATAGAAAAGGGCTCTGAAACAAAGCATTCTAATTTAACTTTTATTAAGAAAACTGAGCAAACACAGCCATTGGGCTTTTTGTTGTTGTTGACGTCATGCCTAGGAGAGTGCTAAAAATTTATCCTCACAATGATACAGATAAGTTCTGCAGATGAAATAGCTAAAGTGCCTTGGTGAAAAGAGGTTTTCACATTGTGGCTGTTGGCATGTTAAGCACAGGACAATTATTCTAAAATATACTTGCAAACCACAAAGTAACACCTGATGTAGAGTCCTGGACCCATCAAAGAATTCATTGTTCCTTTCTGTACAATAGACTGGACTCGTTCCCAGGGGAAGATGAACGCCAGGGAGGTGAACATGGCCTCTATATCTCAGATGCAGGATAAATCTCCAGATACATCTTGTTCTTCTGTGTTAACTCTTCAAGTAAACACGGCTTCCCACTTTTAGAAAAGTCACGTAAGAGGAAGTATGATAGCTTTACAGGAAGAGAAGAGAGGGCATGCAGAATACACAGAAGCCTTTAGAGATGGAAGACACAGGGAAAGGCAGGACAGGAGAAGCTGCCAGCATCGCTAGCCAACACACATAAAGGCCTGAGGCACAAGAAAGGATGGAATTTTTACTTCAACAACGAAGTCATGGTATTCTGAGAAAGCAATCAGGAAGAAATAATCAATAGAATATGATGACTTTTATTTTTAAGGTTCTGAAAATATATTTAGATTTTATTTGGAGCCATAGGAAGCCTGTGTGTTCTAGAAAAGGGCCATGTATTCACTTCCTAACTGACCCTAATGTAGGTAGAGAGATGGGCTTTATGGCATGTAGTAAGTTTGCTTTTTTTCTGTATATTTGAAAATTATTCTAGACAGAACAATAGACTTAGGAAACAGACAAACAAACAAATAAACAAAAAAAGTAAGGGTCACACTGCCAGACAGCATATGTGCTTTTATCGGCGCTTTTTAGTTCAATAACAGATCAGTGAGGGAGTAGTTCAGGAATTAGAATTCACTAGGAATTCCCTTTCCTAGTGAAGAAGAAAGAACAGTGAAGAGAAATGTGTAGGAACTGGTTCCAGAGCACACATCAGAGGCCTCTGTGAGCACATGACCAGATTGAGGTATCTACATGGGGTACACTAATGCCTATATATAGTCAATTTGCAAACTGTGTAAAATGGAACCAAAGATTTCCCAGTTGCCCTTAAGTTAAACATATTTATTTTCTCATTCTTTAATTATTGAAATTAGTAGGTAATGTAAAATTGAAGGTTAATGATAGAAGTTGGGGAAATGTAACTCTTTAAATATAGTTTGTGTGCACATTGTGTGCATATATGTGTGTATGTGATATATATATATATATATATATATATATATACATACACATATGTATCATGTGTATGCGTGTATATATGTGATTTGTATATATATTGTGTGTGAATTTCATGTGTGTATATTATGTGCATATATAGTATGTGTACATATACATGTATGTGAACATGTGTCTTTGTACACGCATGTATGTAAAATGTGTACCACAGCATATGTGTGCAGAACAAAGGACAAGTTCAGATGCTGGTCCTCACCTTTCACGCTGTTATGGACAGGGTTTCTTGCTGCTGCATACACCAGGGTAGCTGGCCTGCAAGCTTCTGGAGATCCGCATATCTCTGCCTTCATCTCATCAAAGGAGCACATTACATAAACTCAGGTCCTCATGTTAGTGCAGAAAGTTCTTTACCCTTTAGCCTTCTCTACAGCCTCTATAAGTAATTTATGAAAGGAAAAGCATGTCAAATATGGAATTATTTGGATTAGGTGCTTAAAAGCCTAAAAATTCGTATTCAGCAATAAAATGCTAAATATAATACCAGAAGCAATACTTTGAACTGAAGGGAGAAATTAGCACAGAAAGTAGACTCTAGAAAAAGAAAAAGAAGTATAATTTAATGAAAATAAAAATACAACTAAGAGAACAAGCCAGCAGAACAGTTTAAAATGATAGTAATCTGATCATATCTTTCAATAATAACTCTAAACTCTCAACTCTCTGAACAAAAGGCACAGGCTAGCTGAGAGAACTAAGAAACAAAACCACCCATCTGTTGGCTACAAGAAATTAATCTAATCAAGTATCCAAGAAAATACCATAATACGCAATATGTATACTCCAAACTCTTGTGCATACAATTTCATAAAAAGCACGTTAATGAAATTGAAGACAAAGATTGATTTTAGCACCTCACTTTATTCAATAGATAGGTCATCTGAACCAAAAAAATAAACAGAGAAACCTCATAATTACATAGCATCTTAAATCATAGGGACTTATCTGATTTCTACAGAATATTCTACCCAAACTCCAAAAAATATTCATTATATATAGTGTCATACAAAAGCTTACTTTAAAGTACACAAAACAAACCTTGACAAAGACAGAAAAATTAAAATAAATCTATGTATCCTATATGACTAGTATATTATATATACAATACATGTATGTATTATATATTATAAACATATGTATATTGTATACAAGTAAAACATATTATATATATAATATTGTCATTTTTAAAACTGTACTCTATTAAATGGGAAAATCTAAAAGAAATACCTGAGACGTCTCCATCCATCACTATAGAATTAAGAAATCAAAGATGGTGTGCAGGCACATAAATATATGAAATTATTTATATGAATGGAAATAAGCATAAGATTGCTTTCCACTATTTTTCAGGAATATTTAAAATTAACGTGTTTACTTAACATGTGATAAATAGCAATATATCTAATCTTGGCTAAGATATTAAAATGATACCACAGAAGCAGAAGAAAAAAGTACTGGGATGGTAGATATTTTTATTGAATATTTTCCAGGAACCTGGAAAACAATGAGCTTATGTAAGGATGTTACTATATGTGTGAGATGCGTGTGCATGCGCGTGCACACACACACATTTCTGAGAAACAGATATTTAACCACATTTAGATGACAGCTCATATAATTTTCCACAGGCCTCATGTCATTGATTCACCCAATCTAATATATATATATATATATATATATATGCATAAATCAAAATAGTAGTATTTACATAATATAACCTTTAAAACCTTAGTTCCATTGGGAGGTATTAGCATAGTCATAAAAGTCATAAAAGCACAATTCTTTCTGTACATCACATTCTCTTTTTCATAACATCGCTGGGATAAATAAATTTACACATAACTAAAGATCGCACAGATCTGGGCTTGACGGCACATGTATATAATTCCATACTGGGACACTGAAGCTCGGGGACCATGAGCTTGGGTTACTGAGTGAGACCATGTCTCAAAATTAATCAATCAGTAAAGTAAACAAAGTCTCAGGGGAGTCAAATAAAACCCCCAGGTTCATAACATTAAAGAGAGAAACATTAGAATGTAAACCATATACGGGTGACTCTAAAGCAGAAAGCCCTCATCTTCCTAGATACATTGCTGCAAAAGGGAGACAGATACCAATAGAAAATCTGCAGGTAAATACACACACACACACACACACACACACACACACACACACACACACACACACAAAACACACAAGAAAACCCAAAAAAACCAACAGTTGTCTTCCAAATCCTTAATGAACAATTCCATATTTTAAGTGGATTTGAATTTTTAAGAAGATTATTGTCGATGGACAGAGGTGGAAGGAGGGCTCTGAAGGTGGAGTGCAGTGTTGTCTCTAGAAGTTGTATTAATATTACAAAAAGGGCCAAGGAGCCAGAAGAAGAAAAGCTTTTCAAATGCAAAATATGATGGGATGGGGACTGTACATGCTGAGGTCGCATACACAGTGCGAGCAAACTCACAGTTGCCATGACTTTCAAGACAAGAGTGCCACAAGATCAAGGTAACTGAAAATTCTAGCATGGAGGGAAGAAAAGCTCCCAGGGTCCTTTTCCTAGCTGATGGACTACTGACATCGCCTGGGCCTGGGGGAGGAAAGGGCACTTTTCTTTAGACATGGTCACTCCCCCCTTGGATGACTTTACACCAATGCACATATGGGCAGCACCAAATGAACTCAGTTGTTTGTGAAGTTGGGAGACAGAAATGTAGGAAGGTTCTGGGGGAAAATTAGAGATGATGGGTGGACAAGATCATTATGTACTGTCTGAATTTTTCAAATAGTAAGTAGATGCTAAAATCATAAACATACTTTCAAAAAGATTAGTAAAGTAAAAGTACCAAGAAGCATTTTAAATATGGTTCAGATAGCCTTATTCATCATAAAAATAGGTAAGTAATTGCTGGGATGATTTGCATTAAAATCAAGATTAAAATGAACTGGCATACAATTGTTCCCAGGTTAGCTTGGAGAAAAAAAAAAAAAACTCCAATTACTTGGAAAGCACAAATGGCCAGACTTTATTAAGCTAAGATGAACAGTATAAAATGAATTGTCATATAAACATTAAAGAAAAGGAGTTTATGCTTGAAGTCTCCACCAAAAGAAACTCCAGGCTAAGATGGTCTCAATGATGAATTTTAGTGGCAATTTCAAGAAGAATTAGTATCAACTTCTCATGGGAAAAGCATTTTATAAGGCCAGTATTGTCTTAAAACCCACTACACAAGAACAGTACAAAGAAAGAAAATGACACAGCAAAATGATGTCTTTCTGAACTTACATTAAATGTCTTTAAGAAGAGATTAGCAAATCCAATGAAGTGTGAAAGATTAATGTGTCAGAACAAAGAGATTTACTCCAAAATGCAGAGCTGATTATACTTTATAAATTTAATTAATGTAGTTCTCCATATCAACATATCAAGGACAAAATTTCACGGGATCATATTCAATGACACAGAAATTATTTGACAGAAGGCAGCACCGGTTCGTGATAAGCATATTTTTAAAATTGGATACAGAGAGGAAAGGTCCTCACAACAAACACCTAACAAAACTACGGTGAACATGGCACCTAATGGTGGGACATGAACGTTGTCCTTTCAAGACTGAGAATGGATGTAGTGTCATTCCTCACACGTTTTGCTGGGATCCTGTATTTCAATCTGATGTGTTAATGCGAGAAAAATCCATAAAAATAACCCAGATCAGAAAAAAAGGTATAAAAACGACTTCTATTCCTAGTATCAGGAGTGTGAAGGATATCTTCGAGACTCTCCAAGAGACATAGAGATCATGTGAGAGAGGGGTCTGCTCACCTCATGGTGATCAGGCAGAAAAGAGGGAAGGAGAAATATGGCATTTCCTTCCTCAAGGGCACATGCCTAGTATCCTACCTTCCTTTCCTGGTTTTCAACTCTATGGGTTCCATACTTCTCCATAACACTAGGGGCTGGTACCAAATTTTCCACACATGTACTGAAGAGGGACATTCTAGATCTAATCTATAACAAGATAGATAAATGTGGTTCATATTTATAACAAAAAAAAAGATGACCTAGTACAGAAAAAGGTTGAAAAGAGGAGAGGAATCTTATTAAAAGTCATCCTTTTTGGTATTTGAAAGAATCGGTAAAGGGAATACGATGATGTATGGACTCCATAAAGGTATTTGCAAGTCACATATTGACAAAAAGCTTGTGTGTATAACACAGAATCCAACATTAAAGAAACAGTTCACTCTAAAAAGCAGAGAGAAAAGACAGGAACTGATGTTTCATTGAAAAGGATAGCAAGTTAGTAAATGAATCCATAAAGAACTATCTTTGGCCATGGAGTGGAGGCAAACATGGGACACTGTCTATGAATACAAGAAAAGAGCATTACTACCGGTGACAATCTAGTGGGATCTCCAGGATACGTTTTAAGTAAGAAGCTGAATCTTGATATTAAGTTTTAGTTTATTTTTATTTGCCTATTTTACTTTTTTGTTGGAACAGGGTCTTATGACATAGTCCGGGCTAACTGCGGGTCTCACAATCCTCTTGCCCCAGCTTTCCAAATCACAGGCATGTGCCATTACCATCTCTTTTAAATATTCTGGGGATTATTTATTTGTTAAATAAATAGTAGTTGCCCCCCAATTTTGTAGGGTGACCTTTCACTCTACTTACTGTTTCTTGTCCTGAGGGTTCTGTTTTAGGGAACCCCGTTTGCTATTTCCTAGCTTTTGCTTCCAGTGCTCCATGCCCAAGTCCTATGTTGTGGACTGTTTCTTTTACAGTTTCTCCTAGTAGTTTTTTTTTTAGAAGTTTGGAACATATACTTATATATTTTATCTATTTTAAGTTGAACACTGCACAGTATAAGAGGTCAAGGCCAAATTTCAGTCTTTTGTGTAAGGGCATCCATTTTTCCCATTACCATTTACTTAAAAAGCTGACTTTTCTCCACTGTAGAGAAAAAGCTGGCTGGAGATGCTCCATCCAATTGAAATTCAGCCAGTGATCTGAAAAGGCACACCTCCAAAGGAGAAACTTAAATGGCTAAGATGTATATAAAAATGCTTAATATAACTAGCCACAATGGAACTGTAAATCAGAGGCACAAAAAGATATGAGCATATACAGGGGGAGGTAATCCCCCTCAGGAACAGTCATAGGGGAGGGGAATAAGGGGAAAATGGGAGGGAGGGAAGAATGGGAGGATACAAGGGATGGGATAACCATTGAGATGTAACAAGAATAAATTAACAACAACAACAAAAAAGAATAAATTAACAAAAAAAGAAAAAAGAAAAAAAAACATTAAAAAAGATTATCTCATCTGGTTTAGTATGGTAATTATTTTTTAAATACCAATGAGTAACTAAACGTTCATGAGAACGTCAGGAAAGAACCATCGCACACACACACTGTGATGATGGATATTGGGACAACCTTTGTGGGAAACAAGTGGAGCTTCCTAAAAATTGGAAATAGAGAAAACATATGACTCAGTCAGTTCCAGGTGTGAAGTCAGCATTCCAAGGGGTCCCGGAGTGTAGACAGCTCACACAGTGGATGATTATCCTAGCATGAAACCCTGGCATTTGAAGGAAATGGTTAGGACTAGAGAATACAGTGTTCAATGAAGCAAGCCAGACCCAGGAAGACAATGAGGGGCTAGTTTATTCATAAGTGGGAGTTTAAAAAACAGGACCAATGAATTTCACTGAAATGTACAAATAGTATGTGCCAATTAAAAAAATCAGTCTTAAACTATGTGTGAAACGACCCTATTCTCATAAATAAGTGAATTAAGATAACAGAGAGATTAGTAGTTGATTGCTTTAGAGATAGAAACAGGATAGTAGGTTAGGGCTATGTAAAAAAAATGTAAGAAAGTAGTATAATATAACAACTCTATTTATTGTAGCAGTGGGTATATGCAGCTATACACCTAATTACATAGAATCTCACACATGTGTATGCACTGATATGCAGATACAAGCAAACATCTGTAAAACTGTGAAATTGGAATAAAGTGTTGTTGTTGGTGGTGGGTTTTTTTTACCAATGTGTAATATGTGTAATAATATAAAAGTATATGTAAAAATTAAAAAAATTTAAGAAAAAATAGAAAAAAGAAAGTTATAAGCATAAGTAATTCTTCTGATAAGAGAGACCAGCTCTTCCATAATGCTAGACAAATTAAACTCTATCTTAAAAATCTTCCTCTAGGGTAGTAAATATGTTAAATATTTTGTACACTAAGCATGAGGAAAAGAAGAGCTTATTATAATGCAATATTAAACTAACATTTTAAAATATAATAAATAATTAAAAATGCTAGACAGAGCATGGTTCTATCCAATATTACCATTTCATAAGCTTTATAATCTCTAATTAATGCTTTCCAGGCAGATTCTGATGGCTCAAGGATGGGTCTATAGCATTTCCACATGCTTTACATGATCTGAAATGTTCAAAACTGTACTTAAGATTTTAATAGATAATGGTTCCTTTTGTTTATTCCTGAATATAAGCTTTAAATAATCCTGTGTGATTATTACTAGCTTCCCACTATACAGACAAGAAAACTAAAGCTCAGAGAAGGTATGAACTTTGGCAAGTATCACACAGCTGCTAATCAGTGCTGGATCCAGAATTAAGACTACAATCTGATTCCAAAATTTGTCTTCTTTCTTTTCTTCTATTTTCCCAAAGAACTCTGTTGTAGCAAGTATCTCTCTATATAGCACTTGCTTAGTAAGACTGTGTTATTCTCTGAACTTTAAGTGTAGTTGGCTAAGTCCGCTAAACTTCTCTGTGAATCATGCCTACTGTCATAGTAACAATGAGATTCACACACAATAGGCTGTTTTTTGAAGCAATTTGTGAGCCAGTTGTAATAATCATATCCAGGGTTGTTCTTTCACGAGGCAGATCACCAACAGTCCATGCAAATATGAACTCACATTCCTGTGGGCAGATAGTAGCTTACAGAATCCTACGGAGCACTTATATTTTTGGTTGTGAGCCTAGCCTTCAACAGCTGAGCCATCTCTCATGGAAATAGCCTAAGTGTCCCTCAGTAGAAGAATTGATAAAGAAACTGTGGAACATATACACTATGGAATACTACTTAGCTATTAAAAACAAGGAATTCCTGAAATTTGTGGATAAATGGATTGAGCTAGAAATGATCATAATGAGTGAGTTTACCCAGAAGCAGAAAGACTCAAATGGTATATACTCATAACTGGGCACTAGCCCAAGGGGCATGTCCCATGAAAGTCTTCACTTACCAGGAAAGTGGGATAGATGTGAGGACATGCTATTGGGACTCTAGGTGAGAGAAGTATGGGAGAATGGGGAAACAGAAGGATCCAGAGGGTCCTAGAAACCTACAAGAAGAACATTATGACGGGCAGATCTGGGCCCAGGGGTCTTGCTCAAACTATGGCACCAATCAAGGACAATACATGCAGTAAACATTGAACCCTTACCCAGATCTAGCCAATGAACAGGACATTCTTCACAGATGAGTGAAGAGTGGGGACTGACTATCACACGAACTCTGGTGCCCCATATTTGACCATGTCTCCTTGATGGGGAGGCCCAGTGGCACTCAGAGGAAGGATAGCAGGTTACCAAGAAGAGACTTGATACCCTATGATCATATACAGGGGGAGGAGGTCCCCCTCACTCACAGTCATAGGGGAGGGGAATAGGGTGAAGTGAGAGGGAGGGAGAAATGGGAGGATAGAAGGGATGGGATAACAATTGAGATGTAATATGAATGAATTAATAAAAAAATAAATTTAACAACAAAAAAAGAATCTTATGGAGGTAATACTTGCTCTGCCAATTATCTGGCTTTAGACTGCAGAACGATTTTTTAGCTTTCTTTATTAAATTTATTAATTAAATAATTTTTATTTTTTACATTTTCATTTATATTAGTACACATGTATACAAAAACTACCTATAACAAGAAGAACCATGATACAATCAGGACTCATATAAATGTTACATTTTTAGTGTTTTGGCTATTTGTATTTGACATCCTTGAAGAAAACATCTTTCCTATCTTGGTGCATCTAAAATTCTGAATGTAAATCAGTCTCCATCACATCTTGTCATTATCAACTTAAAACATCTATCTAGACCTAAGAACATCTTAACTCCTAAACAACTAAGCTTCATTGTAAAACTAAGCTACCTGGTCTTCAACTCCTTCAGAGACTTGAGAAGGAATAAACTTGGTTATCTGAGTATGCCGGGAGTGCAGGTTAGTTGCTTTACAAATGAGAAGATGACAGACAGTTCGCTACCTGAGTTGTTAGCAAATTTTGTAGAAGTCTATAAGGGATGCATTTGACTATCTTCTTACAACCTCCTTGTATCCTAAGGTTATTTTAAGGTAAAAATTACAAAGCTACAAAAATGTGAGCACATGTTGGCAAACATGACACTGAACTGTGTGTTTAAAAGTCACATAAACATTAAAGGTGATGCACTGGGCATGGTGGCTCATGTCTTTAATCCCAGCACTCAGGAGGTAGAGACAGGTGCATTCAAGACCAGCCTGGTCTACAAAGCGAGTCTCAAAAAACCAATAACCAAAACAAACAAGACAAAAACAAAACCATTAAAGGCGATGCATGCTCCTGAGAAATGGGTGATCATTGAGAGGCTACACTTATGAAACTGAAAGCTTTAAGAAAGGTAGATATTTTTGAGTTAGGCCTTAAATAATATGTATTATTTTTCCTAGCAGATTAAGCATAATAGGACAAAATAATTAAATAGCTAGGAATGGAGAGGAAATGAATGTGGCAAGTGGATGAGGATGGACCATTGGGGTCAGTGACTAGATGCAGGAACGCAGGCAGAACTCTGTTAGAATTTTGTCTATAAGTACTTGATGGAGAATGGAAATGGTCCAGTATGAAATTTTTGAAGGGAAAGTTCTCCTCTCTTTGTATTATTTATCCTCTGTTTTGAAAAATATTTAAGTTGCCATTGTTATTCACTTTGGGGTTCAAATCCAAATCTCTTCCTAATAAGTCAAGTAATTTATTCAGGATCCTAAGCTTCAATTAATTCCCTTATTTGTAAAACCATGGCAATATTATTACTTCTTGAATGAATCACTAGAGTATCAAAAATGCAATGCATGTTGGGATAATTAATTAACAGATATTCAACGAATGGTCATGGCATTGATGAAGATGATAATGATCATTTTCTTGTTTTCCAATAAGTACATGTGTGAACGGACCAACCTTTTAGAACTCAGTGCTTATTGTATACACACTCACTCTTCCATATAGTGTGAACCGGGCATGGATTCCAAGCCTTCAGCACCAGCCACACCTTCGGCCTCTGCCTCCTACACAATTATGTCCATTGTTTCAATTGTGAGCTTCTTGATTTCTGCTAGGGGGTTTAACACACTTGAGACTTCCACAAATTTACCGACTTATATGCGGATGGACACTTTCAGCTGGAACATTGACTGGCATAAGACGGTAGTGATGTAATGAAATTAGAAGCTCAATCTCATTGTAATAATTGTATATACTCAAAAGGTTGGTAACTCATGTATTAGGATTCTTTTGTCTGTAAAGGTTAATTGTATGGATTAACACATTAGTGATTAACTCCGAGTCACTAATAATGCATCGGTGTCTCATTAAGGAAAGAAATAAAACACTCCCCTCAGAGTCATTTAACCAAGAGCAAGTTCGGATGTGAGCTCTCTACTCTGTATGCCTGGCACCATTTGTCTCCTGTCTGAGTCTGTGCCTGCCTGGGGACTGTCTTTTAAATCTGTTTCTGCATCCTTGTCTTCTTCTTTGTGGTGTTGTACGTGCATGTGCGTCTATATGTTACATGGCTATGTTTGTCTGTTGTGTGACTTATTTCTCACAAAAAAGCTTTGTTGTGTCTTTGTTGAACAGCACAGAAAGCATCACCCAAGTAAGGGAGGAGATATTTTACAGAGAACTTTCAGGATTTCAGCTTCCTTCCTGTGGCATGAGAACATCATCGCCCAGATCAAATGACCCGTAGGATTAAAAAACCTATTTTTGTAATCATCTCATAGGATCCTAGCACAGAATCCGATGTTAAGCAGTTGCCAAATGTAAGCATTACTGTGGTGTCTTCCTTTCCTAGAGAGTTACTGGCTACAAGCACATTAGTGTGTCAGCAAAACTTAGAAATCCTTTCCTTGTTTCCCCTCATTTGCTTCCATTGTTTGTTGTGGTAGCCACTGAACTTTGTTTGCTCTCTTACAAGGTTGAAGTCAGCCATGCGGACGTTTTATTCTGCTAGACATAAGCAAAGTTACAACCATGTCTCCTGGGACATCTCTCTGGCTGGAGAAATAAAACAAGAAAAAAAAAAGTAAGGCTTGGGAATAGGACAAAGCAACAGAAGCAGAGAAAACTAGCAACACATGACCTTTTATTCTTTTGGAGGCTATAATGTTATTATGTCATGCTCCCTTCCACTTCCTCTCTTCAAGTCCTCCCATATTGTACTGCCCGCTCTTTTTTAGTGTCATAGTCTCTTGTTTTCGTCACTTGCTACTACATGCATACATATGACTATATTTTCAGAATATAACCTCAATTTGTGTAATAATATATATGGGGAGAGAGAGAGAGAGAGAGAGAGAGAGAGAGAGAGAGAGAGAGAGAGAGAAAGAGAGAGAGAAAGAGAGAGAGGAAGAGAGAGAGAGAGAGAGATGTTTTCAGGGCTGGCCATTTGGTGTTGATAACAAATTGGTGTGCTCTTTCTTAGGAAAAGCTGCTCTTGCTCTTCTTCTGACTCCATTGGTATACCTATTGGTGTCACCTTTGTTAGGCAAATGTTTAGCACTCATACTGGTGAGACTTCATGAGATAGATTCGGTCACTGCAATCTCCTTGATCCCCTGGCTTTTATAATCTTTCTGCCCCTCCTCCACAATGTTCCCTGAGCGTTAGGTGTGGAAGTGTTTTGTAGACAGATCCTTTGGGACTGGTCTTCAGAACTCTGCATTTTGATTGGTTGTTGTTTTCTGTGGTGGTCTCTGCCTGTTGCAGAGAGAAGTTTCCCTGATGAGGAGTAGATACCACACTCATCTCTGAGTGTAAGGACAAACCTTTGTGGATTATTGTTAGAGTTTATGCTGCTTTAGTTAAATGGTGAGCGATTGTAGACTGCCTGCCAAGATCCATGACATCACTTACCCTGCATGGCTGGCTGGGTTTCCAGTACCAGGCATCATTTTCCTCGTGTTTTTTTGTGCCTTAAGTCCAATTAGAGTGCTGTTGGTTATCTCCAAGATATGCATGCCATTACTGCACCTTTATGGTTATCATGCCATGTCGGCCGTTGCTGTGGTACATAGGCATCAAGCCTGGTGTTTGCCTCCTTTGGAAGCTTGCATGGTGCCTTCTATAGCCATGAAAGCTGGTCCTCAGAAAGGGATCACACAGTTTAGTTCCAGCTCAGGGGCCTCTGGTCTTGGTTACTGAAGTTCACGGTGCTTTCAGCAATGCCTTGCTTTTTAAGCTTAATTTCTTTATCTAAAAGGAAGGTACAGTACAGTCCCTTGAACCTCCATGAAGTGCAACCCTTTCTGCGAAGCTAAATAAAACCTGGAGATTTTTTTTTTCAATTGAATTAGATAAACCTGTCTAAAGGATATCACTTCTCAACAGTGTCCTTCAATGGCATAAAGTTAACATGCTCAAACTCAATGAAGATAACAGAATTATCCCAGAATGACTCTGCCTGTTGATTGCAGTGCATGTTTCATCGTGTACATTCTAATTTCTGGATATATAAGTGTATATTTCCCCAGGTTTTTTGGTGCCAGCATTTGGAAAGTCAAGACAATTTATAGTAAACCATGGCTTGTATAGACTGGAAGAGAAAGGAGACTATTTACTTTTGAGCAGTTACACAATGCCCACAAGCCCATGGAAAATTTGAAAGGCTGGGTAATATTTACGCTGCTTTTATCAATCATGTTCTTTCATGCTTAATAGCCATTTATTCCTCCAAGTGCTGGAGAAACTACATAAATGCAACCAGCATGTGCAAATATGCTTATGCATAGCTTCACTTTGCAGTTATAACAAGGGCTTTGATTCAGCATGAAAATTGGAGTTCTTAGGGTACAGAATTTAATCCAAAAATAATGATTTATCTCAATAGAAGCACAAAGAAAATCTTAATTAATGTGCTAATAGCTGGCCCTGGTTAACAGGGCATTATGTAAGTCCTGGGCTGTAACAAATGTACATGGGAATTAACATTCATAGAGCAGAGAGAATACATTACATTTCTAGACTCATGCCTTTGAGATAAGAGAGCTTGGCACAAGAAGAAAAAAAATTATCTTCTTGAGGTCTAATCCCACAATGAGCTATTTCCTGTGAAATAATTTATTGTTTTCTAGACCACAAACTTATTTCTTAGGTCATCTCCATTTCCTCTTGGAATTAACTAATCTTGGAATCTCTCTCATTAAGTGCCCAGGAGGGCAATTAGTCCAATACTATATTTGAATCTTCAATAAGTAGTTCCTTGATTACTAATGGGTTCTTTCCAGTATAATAGCATGCAATGCTCTTAGAGAACACATGCCTAGTTCAACACATTAGCAATTTTTATTTTAGATTATTTTATGAAAATTCAGGCTTCATTCTAATTTTTGAGTACTCTTAAAATTATAGTCTTTGTATCACAATAACACTTACATTTAAAACTGAAGTCAGTAAACATATTTCTCATATGTTGTCTGCTAAAGTGCCATTTTCAGATATTATTGGCATAATCTGGTTTATTAAAAGAAAAGTATCATGACTTATCTGTCTTACCCAGTATGGACACTGTACCTCTGCAAAGTGTTTTCAAGAAAATAACAACACTGTGGAGTAAAAAAAAAAAAAGTTCTAAAATGCATCTAGTTATTAACAAAGGTCAGAATAGTGTCTCAGCAGCTATTTTCCTAAGCCCACTTTAAAGAAAGTTATCTGATATCAACTTCAGGCCTCCACAAGTACACATGTGCATAGGTATGTATACCTGCAGACACATGTATGCATATACAAACACATTCATATACATGTTTTACATATGCATATGCAAAAGAAGAATACTATATACTACAAAAGTAACATTTTAAAGGAAAATAAAATTTATTCTAAATATGTAAAAATAAATGGAGAGCATTAAACTTATGCTGTGTTTAAGAAAGTTGAGAAGGGGGTTCGGAGAATGGCTCAACCAGGAATGTGCTTACCGTACAAGCATGAAGGCCTACCCACAAAGCTAGGTGCAGTGATGCTTTCCTGAATTTCACTGCTGAGGAGGTAGAGGCATGCAGATTGATAGAGCTTGCAGAAAAGCCCATCTAGGCAATTAGTAAGTTTCATATTTAGCAAGAGACCCTGACTCAAAAACTAAGGAGAACTTTCAGGTGTTTTCTATAAGCTCATATTTTACCTATGCTTTAAGAAGTTCATTTCAGCTATTTATGAGACTCACTGCTACTAGGTAGTGTGAATGTAATATAAACAGTGGGATGAGTAATGGAGGTAATCTTTTGATGATTATCTCATATGAATATTCCTACATCTTTTCAGAAAAATGGGCTCTCTGCCTGGATGATGCTTAGATGTGTTGCTGGCTTGGTTCCGAGCTGGTGACACCTATTGAGAAACGACTGGATCATGACATCACCAACCTCATCAATAGATTAATGAGTTGGGAAGTTCATAACTAAATGGGTTAGTAATAGATGGAGCTAGTTTGAGGAGGTAGGACACTTTAGGTCTGACTTTGAAGGCTATATCTTAGCCCTATTTTATGTAGTTAGTTTATATCTCTGTCCTTTGGCTGTCATGAGGTAGGAAGCATTCCCCCATTAATTTCTTCTGCCTTAGCGTTTGTGCCTCACCCTTAATTAGGAGCAATGGAGCCATTTGACCCTAAATAACAACCTATTAAGCTATTATCCAAAATGAATCCTCCTTACTTTTAAATTATTCTCAGGAACTTTATAATAGCGATGAAAATTGATAAACACAAATCCTATGGCTTCTGGAATCTCTTTCGTATAAATTGGACATTTATAAACCCCGCAACAGTGAGACATCGTGAGAAGGAAAAGACAAAATATAGTCAGAATATTATCTATTCTTGTGAGATGAACCACTGTTCTTTTTTGGATATAAGAGGCCCAGTAACTTTTCCATACTAGATTACCAGCTTTGGTCTCCATTACAGAAATATAGGACATTCAGAGGCCACGGTAGATATCAGTAACTTAATCACCTTGATAAATTATAAGCCACACTGTTGATTTTGCACATACCCACCAACTATGATTTTGCTCTAATGGCTATTGCTTTTATGTTCCAAAAAAAGGCAATTTTAGGTGATCAGCAATAAGATCTAAGTAGCATCAATACGCAACGACACTTTGCTTACTTGTTTTGCAGAGCTTATTTCATTGTAAATGCTTTCTTGTCCCATTTACATCTGATTATTACATACTGGCCATTGATTTTTAAAATGTTTCTTACTAGTTACCTTAGCAGTCATGATTCTCAGTGCCATGTGATCTCTACCCCAGGACTGTCCTGAAAAAAGAAAAAAAAAAAGCCTTTCAGAGCAGTGAACTCTTACTGGTCCTACTTCTTCTCTTGCCTACATTGACCAAACACCTGCAAAATCCAATCCTAGGAAATAGTGGCCTTGTTCCTTCTAGTTTTGTGAAGAAGTGGTTAGATATAAACTACATATCGTATGCAACTAAATAAACTCAGAGGCCAACACAACAGAGTTAAACAGAAAGTTCTGGCAGTAGAATAAATAAAGGCAAGACCTGCCAACATTGGCATAAATGGAACTAACCTAAAGAGATAACCAAGAAAGTATTTATTTTGGGCCACTTTACCATCCTTTGACACAGACCAAGAGAGGGCCTGTTAGAGAGTATGTGTGTTCCTTGATGTTTAGACATGCTAGGTTCCAGTAACTTATCATGACTCTGCAACCCAGGAATCACTACAAACCTGTTCATATTTATGGATTAATTTTCACAAGTAAAAAATTGAATTATCTTTTACTTGTCCTAAAATTCTCCCTTTCAAACTTGAAGGGATTTCAATCATTCCATGTAGTTTTTGAAAATTCTCTTATTGTTACAGACCACAATCAAAATATCTGTTCAGCCGTCATGCTGCAGCACCTCCCTCCCACCTTCAGTTGTCGGAGCTGCCTTCCTTGATTCTTTTTCTGCTTCCAAATCTATCTTTAAGTTTAATAAGAAGAACCATGCTAGCCTTTCTTGAAGTTTAGTAAGCAGCAGTTTGGCCTATCATTGCTGGAGTGGCTTCCACTCCACCATGGTTTTCTAGCCGTCCTACTATTCCTAGAGTGGTAATCAGAAGAGACTCTTCGTCCTCCTTTCAGTGTTTACATCGACCATAATCATCACATCCTGAAGAGCTGTACATATTCCTCCCTTCCTTGGCTTTCTTTTGATCTGGTGTCTTCTGATACCCCGGTGTGAACTGTATTTCAATTTGACACTCGCAAACCCATTTTTCTGTGCAAAATATGTAAATTATCTTCACTGTCATTAGCATCCTCAAACTGAACATATGCACATTTGGGATGCCTAGGGATAAACATCTACTATTGGACCATCAGGTCTGGTGTCCTCTGCCACGTTTCTGATGAAGAGACATGTTGGGTGATGGGAGGGTGGGTGCAGCTAGCAGGACAGGACAGCAGCAGGAGCATGGGCCAGGGTGTTAGGGAACTCATAAAACTATCCACTGCTCCAACATAGGCTCACATCCTCTCCAATGCTATGTTTAAACTAAATGATAATGTATGCTTACTATGACATTAAGACATTATAGTTGTTCTTTTCCAGAGAGACATATAGACAAACATATATAATCTTTGATAATTGGTAAGAAGCAAACAAGGAAAAAGATAAGACTGTGTTTGACATTTATAATTTTCAGTCTTGGTTTTGAGGAACTTTTCACAATATGACCTGTAGAACTGCCATCAATTGAGAGTCAAAATAAAACTCAATGGATTATACACAGTGGTTAGAGCATCTAGCATTCCATGTATCAGTGTCAAGAACAGGAGCCAGAATAGCAGGAAGGGCCAGGAAATAAGTCTCATAAAAGATAAAGCAGAAGGAAAAATCCAAAGCCTTGGGTATTTTTAGGTGATAAATGTTCCTTGTCAAAAGAAACATTTAACTTTATAAAATCATGCCATAATATAATATTCATTATGGATGGAAGGTTCAAGAACAGATGAGCAATTACATTTTCCCTAGAGTATATTTATATTATAATTCAATACAGGAAGGCAATGTTAGATATTTTTGAATTCTATTAAAAATTTAGGAAATCAGACATTATGCTGTCTAATACAGCTGTGTGTAATGACGTCTCGCATCTCAGTTTTAACTGATCTTTGCTTTTCTTCTACAATGTCACTTTTCTCAAGGTTCAGGGTCTTTTAAAGTTAACTTTCAAAACCAAATTGATTATGCCCACTTAACCTTTTTTTTTTTTAAATATATGTAGTGTGTGTTTGTGCTAGGAGAAATGTTTGACAGACAAATATTTCTTTATTGATTTTTGTAAGGACTTTGACCACTTTTATATTTCAAGTTCAGTACTCTGATTAATAGAGGAAAAAATGGCATTTAGACCTGTGGCTATTGATGTGTGTGAGCACCAGAAATGGTCAAAAGAAGTTGACTTGTAGGAGCGGTGCTTCCAGACTCTGACCTAGCTGCACACTTGGCTGGCAAGGCCATGCCTCTCACAGTGTCTCACTGATCTTCACCTTTCTTCCAACAGCTTTTAAAGCACCTTAGCCCAGTTTTAAAAAAGTAAACCCATGGGGAAAAATTTGGCTTGCTTCCACTCCTCATGTCACCCGTGAGAACAACTGTGTAGACTGGGTGAAGAAGCATCTGCCCCGTGGAACCCACAGGAAGCCAGGGCCAAATGGAAGATAAAAATAGCTCCCGCCAAGGCCAGCACATTATCATAATATGTTTGCACAGCTTGTGAGTTAAAATCTTGAGTGGGAAAGGTCTACATTATATGCTTATGTTACATAACTTCTGGTGAACTCAGAACTGATTTTAAAGGGAGCTACGGATCTTGAGTAAGTTTAGAAACATTTCTATCTGAATCAACCGAAGAAATCTATTCAACCCACATGGTGGTGGAAGAGAGTAACTTGCTTTCGCCCTAGGCTTCCCCCTAGATACCAGTCTTCCAAAAGTATGTCCCCTGCACACTTGGAGGGGCGGGGGAGAAACCATGCCTTGGTCACTGTGAAATCTAAACCAGCATCTACAAACATGTTTCTGCTTTCTGTCACCTTAAGTAAGGGTATGGAGATGCAGTGCTGTCAGAGAGGTCCGGTTCACAGAGTCATTGATGTTTGTCTTTTAAAAATTAGTGTGAGTTAATTTCCATGTGAAAATGCCTTTTGTGTACATTAGGTGCAAGTTGAGTGATTGGTGCCATCCCACATTTCATCTCTGCTGTAATAAGCTAATATGATTAGTTTAACGAAGAACAATGGCGAGAAGGCAGACTGAGGAGATGGCTCAGTCGCCCCAAACACCACAGAAAATCCAGTATGATGGCTGCGAGGTGGAGACAGATAGATTTTCTGAGGTTCATTAAACAATACTCTAACTGTGGTGTGGTGGTGATAGTGAGGGTCCAGAGAAACTTCATCTTAGAAAATGATGTGGAGATAATTAAAGAGATTCAATGCTTACCCCTAGCCTCTGCATGTGTGTGTATGTGTGTGCATGTGCATGCACAAACACATACACAACATGAGCACACATTCACATATATGTGTGCACATACACACATACAATCTATATGTATATAGACGGATAGGACAACGTGAACACAGGCAGGCATATACAGTGAGAGGAAATCACTCTTCTGGGCTAGACAAGTCAGGGCTCGCAGTGAGTTTCTCCAGACAGTAGCGACACGGGATGGAGGACCAGAACGTTACGCTAAGAAGACTTGCTCTACTTCCTCATTCTTTGAGTCTTGTTGCTAAGCAATGCTCACTCTAACAGCGTAAAATATATGAAAACGTAATTCACTTATGGAAACAATCAAAGCCCTTTTCTTTCCAGAGGCGGTTGTAATAATACATAATTTTAGAGCAACGCCACTCTAGAGCTCACAGAACGGTTGCAAAGCAGCAGCAAATTATTCAGATTTATGAAGGGCTTGTATGCGGTTTTCAAGAACTTGATGTCGAGCTGGGTTAAGTCTCACAGCCATCCATCACTCCCCTAGAGGGAGGCCGGTAAGCACAAGCACGATAGCATTACCAGAAACCACACGAGCAGAAGAGATTGATTCAGCTATATAATGCTATTGGATCAAAACTGAATTTAAAGTCCATATTTGTAGATGGGATGACGTTTCATTCACATAAAATTGTTACTAAATTTAACAGGCATTTTTTCCACTAAAAAAGGAAAGCAGAAAAGACATAAAATATATATGCCCAGTACTTTAACTACATACATACACATACATTCCTTTGAAATCATAAAATTTTGCACGTAACTGGAAATTAATAGAATTTTTGAGGAAAGTTTTAGGGCTCATCTTTTTTTATTAAGGGTATATGATTTGAATACTAAGTGATGTGTAAGATGACCTGTGGATTTATTTTAATACATTTACAATATAAGTATATCCAAGAGTAATCAGGTTACAAAGGAGAGATTATTTCCTAAAAAGATAATTTATTGCTCTTTCTTTTCCAACACCATGCTATCTTAATTACATTGAAAAACTATGGGTTGATGCGTTAGACACAAAGACATTCTTTTTTTTCCATTTTTTATTAATTTATTTGACATTCTTACTGCGTTTGTTTGCTCAGATTTAAACATGAGCTTTTTCTACATATGCAAATTTGAGGGTCTATACAACATAGGAATGTGACATTTACAAGCTTTGACATGCTTTGCATGTAGCCTCTAAGTTCATCTACCTGTGTTATCTGGATCCTTCTTTTTTTGTTTTGTTTCTGTTTTTCAATATAATGTTTCTCTGTGTAACAGTCCTGGCAGTCCTGGAACTCGCTTTGTAGACCAGGCTAATCTCAAACTCACAGAGATTCACCTGTTCCTGCCTCCCAGAGTGCTGGGATTAAAGGCATGTAACACTACAGGCAGCTTCTGTGCCCTTCTTAAGGCTATGAGTCATTGTGGCATCTTGGGTACCAGTTAGTCATGTGTGAACTAGGAATGTTTTAAAAGTTTCTCATCTCTATCATAGTGATAATTTAACAAAGTGAAGGGTGTGCTTTTGTTCTACCTTAGGGTATTCCTAGTTCAAGGCTAAAAGTGGCATGGCTATTTGTCTTACGGGGGAAGAGGTTGCCAGGATTAGACCTTTTTAGCACTTGTAATAAAATGTATAAATGTGTATTTGTCAAGCTCAGCACTGCACTTTTCATCCCGTGAGAGTTAGGAGAACATGCAAGTCTTACTACTGACACTGGCTCTTAGGCACGCAGCACAGTTCTGGTGTAGAGACGCATTGAGTGGTAGGGAACCATGTCTCTCGAAGCTCACTGGTGTCTAGCAGGAATCAGCCTCGCCAGTGGCTGCCCCGCAAGGACCATCAAAAGCCTGACAGAAGACCTTGTAAGAGTGAGGCTTGGGTGAGTATAGCTGAGTCTCCTTGCGAATGCGAATGTTCAGTGAAATCAAGCTCTCCTGTTTCCCAGGGGAGAACGTGGGCTGACAGCTAAGTGAGCCATGGCTGCTCTGGGGAATCCAAGTGGAACGATACGCAGGACCTGGAAGGTGCCGATCAAGCTGAGGCTAGTGAGCGTATGTTGTCGTATGTCTGCCCCTTCTCCTAGCAGCCAGTGTGCTTACAGTTCCGGGCTGAGGCGAGACAGCTAACACCTCTGCGGTTGAAGGAGGGAGAGTGTACCCTTCACTGAGCCTTTGTGGCTTTACAGCAAGCATGCGTGGAGACAGAAAACCATTTTTTTTCCTACAGCTGCACTCCACTTTCCTAGGCTAATTAGTTTTTTTTCCCCAAAAGACAGAACCTTTAAAGGACATCTTGGGAAGATTGCTTAACTTGTTGGCCCAGCAAATTTAAACTTTAATCTTATATTCTACTTAATGTTTTCTCCTTAACCCAGCTCATCACCTAGCCTAAGCGAGTCTCAGGAGGGACGAATCCTTCCCGCACACTCCACATACTGCAGGATTGTGAGGTAGAGTGAAACCACGTAGAAGGTGGCTCGAAGACTAGCCCGTTATTCTTTCCTCTCCTCTCTCTTCTTCTTCTTCTTTGATCAATATCCGCTTCTATCTCTCCATGCTTTTCTATTGTTTATTTGTATTATTTCCTTCCTGTCACTTCTTCCCTTTCTCTTTCTTTTTGCATCCCCTTCTTCCAGCCTTCCTTTACCCACGTCCTCTCTCCTCCCTTCCCTCTCCTCCCTCCTTCTCTCCCTCCCTCCCTCCCTCCTTCCATCGCTCTCATCATCTTATCACAATGTTTAAGGATTCTCTTCAATAACTTCCTGTCCATGGCAATACAGACCATAGACAACAAAATGGTTGCTGGGGCAGCAAAGACCACCGACACCAACATGGCCTCTGACAGTAGCGTGGACCACAGAAGTCTTTTAAATAAGATCAGTCTAGAAAATGAACCTTTTTTTGTTATCTCGAATATCTTGTTGTTCGGGGTTGGGCTGATTGTGTGATTAGGCAGTGTGTCCAGGGGCAGTGACTTCTCCATCTCCGGGCTGCTGTACTGCACCTTGTCTTCAGCACAGGCCACCCTGTTGTTACTCTAGGCACAGCCATTGTGTTTGCAGCTTAAGGGCAGAGCTATGGCATATCCTTTGCTCTCCTGCTCCAAGCCGGGCAAGCATCAGGAGTGGCAACACCAGCAGGGACTCCGGGCAGTGCAGGTCTGGCATCTATCTAGCTGGCAGCCATAGTGTGAGGCTGGCTGCTAGTGGCCAGAGCCGCTCTGCAGTCCGAGGACTCGCCCTACTTGGCAAGGATAATGTGCGTTTGTCTGGTGCAGCTTTGCCCCCATACCTGTCCCTGGGTCTCTAGCTCTGTTTCTCCACACCATGCATGCTACCATTCCATGAAAACACCATTTAAAAACATCTTCCCAGAAGACCTGCTTTTTAAAGTTGTCCCTGAGATAGTGCGTGCTCAGCAGGCTCACACTTGGCCACTGCATCTCCCCAGGAAGCCTCCATGGGTCTCTCAGGTTCATAAGAGCACCCTGACCCTGGGCGTGCTGGTGGCTGCTGCCATCTTGAATCCTCGTTTAACAATTTAATATTAAATTTGACAAAGGCCATCTTGTGTTTTGGTTGCCACTCCAGCCTAGACGCACCCCTTTTCAACACAGTGATACACATTTCCTTCCATTATCAAAGGAGTATGAGATTAGATGGCTACAGATTCATACATGTAAAGAAAAGTTATCCAAAAAAGCACCTGGCCTTTTCAGCTATCACATGGTAATACTTGTGTATGTCCCTAGTTGTAGAAATAGAATGTTATGCAGAAAAACTTCAGGTCTTCTTCAAGTCACCATTACATGTAACTTTTCTCCTCATTTTCAGCACTATGCTTTTTAAAGGATTTCATAAGTGTGTTTTTTATTTTTTAGATTCATTAATATTTCTAAGAGCAGTGAGAATTTTTCATCATGATGTAATACTCTCATTTATTTAATTACATTTAATTGGGCTAAAGAGATGGCTCAGCGGTTAAGGGTGCTTCCTGCTCTTCAAGAGAGCCTGTGTTCAGTTCCCAGCGCCCACATTCTGTGACTCAGGACTTCCTACAAGTCCAGCTCTAGATGATGCAACTCATTCTTCTAGTCAGTGGCAGGCATACACAGGAACATAGCACACATGCACACAGAGACACACATACACAGGAACATAACACACACACACAGAGACACACATACACAGGAACATAACACACATTCACACAGAGACACACATACACAGGAACATAACACACACACACAGAGACACACATACACAGGAACATAACACACACACACAGAGACACACATACACAGGAACATAACACACATTCACACAGAGACACACATACACAGGAACATAACACACACACACAGAGACACACATACACAGAACGTAACACACACACACACAGAGACACACATACACAGGAACATAACACACACACACACACAGATACACATACACAGGAACATAACACACATGCACACAGAGATACACATGAATAACCAGTGGCAGGCATACACAGGAACATAACACACACGCACATACAGATACACATGAACACACACATGAATAAAAATAACAAATCTAAAAAAATAGAGTGTTCAATTCACTGTTGAAGGTAGCTAGGTTTAAAAAATATACAGTAATCTTTTAAAAGAACAGCAAACTTTTTTTTTCCAAAGAGGGCATAAATTGTCAAACAGACTGACAGGTACAAATTAAATCTCCATGTAATATCCTCTCTCAGAATTTGGATACCCATTATCAAAGTGTTACTTGTCAGTTAAAGTGTTGGGAAATGGCACTCTGGTATGCTATTGCTGGAGAGGTAAATTAGAGGAACCATTATGAAACAATGTGAGAAAAAGAAATTAAGATAATTTAATAAAATATAGAGCTTCCGAACAACTCAGAAATTCCCTTCTGTGTAGATAGATGCCCCCAAATCTCACAGGGTGAAATTATTACCCCATGTAGGCATCTCCACTTCCAAGTCCTCTGCAGTATTACTCACAGTAGTCATGACATAGCTAGACCCTAAGTACACATTAATAGTTAGACAAGAAAAATGTGGGGAAGAGATGTATGTATGTGTTTATTTGCATCTCTATATGAAACATACTCAGCCTCTAAAAAGGAGATATTGCCATTTACCAGAATATGAACATCAAAGATATTATTGTTTGTGGAAATAATAGAGACTGCATGAATATATGAGTGTATGATCCCATTTATATGTGGCCAAAAAAAAAAAAAATACACAGAGGTAGAAAATGAAACTTATCCCCATGAACAGGAGAGGGAATAAGGGTTACGGGAGACAAGGTAACTTATAAAAAAGATGGACATGTCTAGAAAAAGAATAATAAGGCAATAGGTAATAAATGATATTGCACTATGTTGGGGATTTTTATGTATATTATACCTGCTCTTCTGTCAAAAATGTAACTGAAATGATAGATGGGTTAATCTGCCTTACCGAAATAACAAATTTTTCCATCTGTGTGTATTCTATAACATCATGTTATAAAACTCATGGGTATACAAATATATTTATTAAAACAAAATATTTTAAAATTGCTACATATTTCCTAATAAACATCTCAATGTGATGAGTAGTAAATGGGCATATTGAGGTGTAGAATTAAGAAGCATGAAAATGAGAAAGCTTCTGCCCCTTGCTCACCATCACACACCTCTAAGTTGGTGCAGTGAGGCTCCAACATGTCTCTGCTCTGGCTCTACCCTTTGAGGACCCCTCAGTCCTGCTGCCCACTTCGTGGATGAGCTGTATGGTAAAATGCCCAGCAGTCCACAAGGGACACGTCGGATGCACGGAGGGAAAACTCAGGAACAGTTTGCATTGCTTTAGACTACATATGCAGATAGGGATTTGTGTGTGGGGATTTGCAATTGCTTCCAATTTCTAATTATTCTGGAAATCTGTTTAGTCTTTAGTTGTGTCCAATACTTAGAAAGGGAATACAGGAGATTTGGCTAGAGATACTTCTAAACTTGTATCTCTAGTTCAATTCAGTTGTTTACTTATTTGTTTCTAGCCAGTTGGTCCTCCAAACTACCTTGGCAAGATTAACAGAACCAAGAACCAGGACAAGTGCAGCTACTTCTACAGGAACAGAAACGTATATCATGAGCTTATAAAGTTTAGAGTCATGGTGTGAAAGCTGATGGATTCACCTCATGAACATTTGTGGTCTTCCTCCACCAATGGTGGCTCATTGTATATTGTAGCTGGTTACATCAAGTCTCCAGTACCTGTGAAGTGCTCATCACTTACGAATCCCCATCCATCCTGAAGAGAAGTCTATAAACCAGCACCATTGTTTCCACTAAAGTTTCTTGCAACTGTGATACAAATAGCCCACAAATAGCCAAGGCCTCCCAATACCAACCGATGCTTACATATTCTCTGTAAAAACAGATGGAGGGGAATGCCGTTTCCAAGACTTCAAAATAAATGCCAAAAATCTGTTGCAGAAATGTTAAATGTCACATGAATTTCCACGAACATTGCAGTAGAGAGACATAATGAAAGGGTAGCCGACATTCTCAGGCACTCTTACAAAAGGGATTTTTCAACATTATCTATAGCCTTGTGCCCCATTTCCTGTTCTAGTTAAATTTTCAAATGCTGTGGCTTCAAAGATTTTTAAAAAGAGTTTGTGGATTGAAGTTTTTAGGAGATAAAGCTATAAGCATGCTGCCACTGGGTGTTGTCAGCCCTACTGGGATAAAACACATGTGTAACTACTAAATATAATGTCTTGGTGATGTCTAGTGGAAGGTGTATCCATTGGCTGAAAAGGAGACAGATGATTTGCTGTCTGAAATGGACTAACAACATTCTGTTTCTGAAAGTCCACCTATGACTGGTAATACATTCAACGTCTCTCAGAAAATATCTCAGTGGTTATAAATATAACACTATTTTAATTAAAACTAAATCCATCTAGACAGAGAAAAATGATTTTCATGTACCCACTTTGCATCTATTGCCTGTCTAAGGAAAGAAGTGGAAAACAAAGGAGGAGAAGTTGTCTGTTTCTACCACAAAGTTTCACTATATGAACCAATGCAGTGACTATCTGAAACAGAACAAGACATTGCTCACAGCCAGTGTTTCCAGGTGCTCATTACAGGCAAAATGTCCCCAGAAAGGAAATATTACCCAGACACAGAAAGGTAAGTTCCTCTGTTGATGTAACAGCTATTATTTCATAATAGTTTTTTCAGGGACCAATAACCAAAGATTAGAAATGGAATGCTATCAACATGACAGAAAGCTACTCAAGAAAGATGTGGAAAATATCCACAAGGGAATGGAAGGAGTCTCTGTAGCTAACAAATGATGCTGAATTTATACCAGTGTGTGGCTTCCCTGAGGATTAACACACATTTCTTCCTCAAATTCATGACCTTTGGCTTCTGAAAAGTTTTGATTTATAAAAAGAAACTAATTTGGTCTTTGGCAATTTCGCACATGTATATAATGCACTCTAATTAGCCATGCCCCACCCTTTCCCATCTTCTTGATGTTTTGATTTTTAGTTCTTTGGATATTCTAGATATTAATGTGCTGTCAGACATGTAGCTGACAAAGATTTTCTTCCATTCTGTAAGATGCCCCTTCACTCATTTGACTATTTTTCCTGTGCTGTACAGAGGCTTTTTAGTTTCATAAAGCCCCATTTGGTTTTTCTGTTTTATTTTGTTTTTGTTTTTTCGAAACAGGGCTTCTATGTAGCCCTGACTATCCTGGGCTGTCTTTGTAGACAAGGCTGGCCTCAAACTCACAGAGATCCACTTGCCTCTCCCTCTGAGTGCTGGGACTAAAGATGAGAGGCACCATGCATGGCTGAAGCCTCATTTGTTAAATTTTCTTATTTCCTGAGCAATTGAAGTCCTGTTTAGAAGATTCCTCGCATGAAGATCCTTCCAACAAACATGGATTAGAAGAAAGGATTAATATTGTGAAGATGACTATCTTGCCAAAAGCAATTTACAGATTCAATGCAACCTCAATCAAAATACCCAAGCCATTATTTACAAAAACAGAAACACCGAGTCACACAGCAAAGCACAAAAGACTCCAGTCAGCCAAAGCAATCCTCAGCTAATATAATAATTTTTAAGGCATTATTGTACCTGATTTCAAGTTATATTACATAGTCAGAAAAGCAAAATCAGTGTGGTTCTCTGGAAAAAGCGGACATTTAGGTTTGTAGAATGGATAGCATACGTAATTAAAGTAGCCTGACTTTTAACAAAGGTGGCTGAAGTACATACTGGAGAAAAGACAGCATCTTCAACAAAGTGTTGGAAAAACAAGATGTCTACATATAGAAGACTGGAATTAAATTAGTATCTCTCACAAAAATAAACTTTAAGTGTATCAAAGATTTTAAAATCTGAACCTCTGAGGCTGCTAGAATAAAAGAAGGAAGGACATGCTACAAGACGGAGGTAACTTAAGGCCTTTTAACTGATTCCCTTATGTTTGGTAGACATTAATATTCACAGAGAGACAGAGTTTGTGTGACTATGTCCTCAGGCCTGCATATGCACACTCATACATCTGTGTGTATGTATATATGTGTGTATGTATATGTATGCATGTATATATTTGTGTGAATATATGTCCATACAAATATATAAATTAATAAAAGAATTAAAATATTAATAAAAATAAAATAAAGTTTTTGGAAGGAATTAAGAATAGAAATCACAGGAAGAAAAGTAAAACAGAGAGTTTGTAATACAGACATAAAATTGAGGAACAATGTCTCCAGTTCCCGACATCTTACAGTATTTTACCCACTTCAGAAGTTTCATTGTGTAACATTTTCGTAAACAGGAAAACAAGGGAAGGAAAGAGAACTGAGGCTGATACTAAGCACAGAAGAGGAGAAATATACTTAGTTCAATTGCAGCTTTTGAACATTCTTTCTTTTAAGAAAATTATACTAAATATATTATCTCAGCAATATCCCTGGAGGGAGAAGTAAATCATTTAAGCTGACAACACAACACAGAGGATGCTTTCAAATGAATGTATAAAAAGATGTATAAAACTAATAAAATGTCTTATACTTGAGGACATTGATGAAGCATCTGTGTTTTTAAAACATTTATATTAATGCAATAACCACTTTTTATTAGCAAGAATGTTCCAAGATCCCTAGTGGTTGTTGGAACCATGCATGGTAACAAATCTGTGGTATGGCATGGTAACAACCCTATGATAATTGTGCTGATTACTGAGGGAGCTAATAACAAGGAAGATAGCAAATACAATATGGAGACTGTGTCCAAAAAGGTTAATTCATGTCCTGGATGGAAAGATTTTGTCACATAACTCAGACTCACATACATTTCAATACTTATAATTTACTACTTTGGGGGGATTGATATTTAATGTTTCGGGCAAGATTTGACTGTAGAAAAAAGAAGGGCAGATATGTAGAAAGCAAAAGATACAGTCTGAAAATATCTTTGAATATGAATTTTTTCCATTGGCTGATCCCAAAGTTTTATTTAAAGAATAGGGAAAGGTGTATTCATAAATAATATGCCATTAATCTAAATTGGGATTTTGACACCATTATCTTAGATGCTTTTTCTTGAAGAGAATAATTATATTTTTATTATTTTAAAGCAAGTTCTCCACATTTTAATGTTATATGTTGTGGAGTTCTTGTCCCCTCCAGGTCCTTCTATCTTCCCCCCTTTCCCAGCCCCCTTCCCCAAGCCCCCTTCCACAAGCCCCCTCCTGTTCACGTGCTCTAATGCTTGGCTGTGAGTCTCAGCATCTGTTTCAACTGGCTGCTGAGTAGAATCTCTCAGCAGACAGCAATGCTAGGCTCCCATTTGCAAACAAAAGAAACTGGGAGCAAGAGCATCTCTGAGACAAGCAGGAGACCCCCAACAAGGTAGGCTTCTGGAAGGATATATGAGTTCCTCTAGTTAAGACCCCTAGTAGCAGGGGTCACAGAGACTGAAGACATCACTTCCCAGCCAGCCAGGACTTGGTGTATGTGTGTGTTGGGGGGGGGGGGGACACCAACCATTCACAAAAACCTCAACCCAAAATTTACACTGCCTATAAGATGTGTAGGGATAAAGACAGAACAGATATTGAGGGAATGCCAAACAAATGTCTGGCCCACCTGAGACCCACTCCACAGGACAGAGCCAACTCCCTGACACTATTAAGTTGTCTTTTGTTTTTTAACCAAAGAATGATGCCGACCTTTGCAGAACGTTCTTATGATTTCTTTCTTTAAAAAACAAAGCCCTTAGACACAACTGTGCAGTTTTTGTCTTTTATTTTGATACAGAGTTTCATGTTTTATTTGCTAAAACAAAACTATACTTCTATGTTTCAGATATATCCCATTCAGTCATGTTTTATAACCTTTCCAATGAATTGCTGATTTCAGGTTTCTAATGTTTCATTAAGAAGTTTTATATCAGCATTCATCAAGAACTTTTTCTTGCAGTGTCTGTTTAGCTTTAATATCAAGGTAATGCTGTCTTTATACTATTTCCTTGGAAGTATTTCCAGCAGCCATTATCTGGAGGAATTTGAGAAGCCCTGACAATTATTCTTTGAATATTTGGCATTATAGAATTCAGTTACATGTGGAAATATCAGGACCTGGGCAATTCCCAATTGGAAGGCATTTAATTAATCCTTTGATCTAATTATAAATTCAAGATTTCATTACTATTTTATCCAATCTTGATAGGTTATAATTTTTCTATATATTAACAATAATACCCATTTTTCCATCTGCTTCTCCTAATTTTACTTATTTATATTTTTTACATATACATTTATATTATTATACATATATACAATAAATAAATTACCTACAGCAAGAAGAGCTAAAAACCAAACAGGAATTACATAAATGTTACCTTCATAGTGTTTTCCTTATTTGTATTTGGCAGCCTTGTAGAGAACATCTTTCCTGATTTGGTGCATCTAAAATTCTGAATGTAAATCAATATCTTATCATATCTTATTTCTGACCTAAAAGCATCTTAACCCCCAAACAACTAAGCTTAAGTGTAAAATTAAACTGTCTGGTCTTCAACCCCGTCAGAGACTTGAGAAGGAATAAAATTAATCATCTGAGTAGATAGGAAGTTCAGGTAAGCAGCTTCCACAATGAGAAAATGAGTGGTACAGTTTGATGCCTGAACAGTCACCCAAATCTTTCTATAATGTTGGAACATCATCTTCACCCTTCTGGCCCAATATATTTGACACCCTTCTGACAGATATATTTGTGAGGCAGGAACTACTGTAGACTTGCTTACCCTGTCTTGGCAGAGTTTGGCCATTGACTCTGCCTGCATCCAAGCTTGCCCGTACCACTTGTTCCATTGTTAGAGAGGAATTTTCCAAGGTTCTTCCTGCTATTGGTTTTACTTTAATATTGTTATATTCAGAAACTTTCTAGTTTCTTGAATATACAAGAACTTGTTTTGTGTGTTCATTTGGTCCTTTCTGAAGAACACACCATGCACGCAGGAGAGCATCAAGCCGATGCCAGCATGTAAAAATGTTCTGCAAATGTCTCCTAAGATATTTGGTCTATCCAAAAGCAAAATGTTTCTTAACAATTTGCCATCTGGCTGTTCAGTCCATTGTTAAAAGTAGAGTAATGAATTTCCTTGCTGCTAACATTTTGCTTTCATGCTTGGCTCTAGGACTCTCCAACCTTGCTGCATCTGTGAAACTGTTACAGCCTCTTAATCAACTGACCTTTAAAAAATCTTTTAATAGGTTTTGAATTAGAGTTTATTTTGCTATGTTAGCTCAAAGGTCTCCAGCTTAAAATTTTCAGCCTTTCAGTGCTGATAAAATGATATTTACCCAATAGAAACTGTATATGTGTATGTATGTACGTATTTATGTATGTATGTATGTATGTATGTATTTATAATTGGCAATGTCATTCCGTTACAATTTCATAATGTACACTATGAATTTTTGTTCCTCCACTATATACCATTTGAGTCCTCCCTTCCTAGCCTCTGCTCCTTCCCTATAAATCTCTTTTTTCTAATCACTGCTTTGGTTTTATTTAGTGTCCCCCAAGGGGCCATCTGTGTAATCTTGAGTTTGGTTTTAACCATCAGAGAGTGTTGAGTTTGCCAGTGAGTGGGTACAGTTTGATACGACACCTTCCCCCTTTCTAGGACCTGTCAGTTGTCTATAGAGCATCAGTACTGGTGAACCCTGAAGGTCCCTGCCCCCTTAACAGCTGACTGTTGCAAGAGACTGACTTTTGTCACCCACCACCAGTATGTACAGCTGTTGTTTATGATCCCTGTGACTGTGTCCTGCTTAGAAGATGATCAGAGAAGGTTTTCTTTGCAATTAACTGTAGTTGATCCAGATACCTCAGGCTTCTGTGGATGCGGAGAATAGCGATAACTGAGTGCCCAGTCTCTAGGGATCACCAGTGGGTTGTCTTGTTGGTATCTCTCTCTGTTACCATAATTTCCTTGTATTTACTAAGATTTTTTTCCTTTTGTCTTCTCAAATTCTTATTTGGAATAGGGCTACCTCAGGCCGAACTTCAAATCTTTTGTTTTTCACTTCTTATTTCTTAAAATAGTCTAAAATTTATTTTCTATTTATTGTTAATCATAATAGTAATTTTAGGTCTTAAAGAAGACCTAATAAGTATTTGGTTTCAAAGTTTTCTGTTTAATTTCATAAGTTCTTATTTTTAGTGTTTTGAAATATTTTGCTCTTGTTTTTTACCTTTTGATTTTCACCTCCAAATTTTGTGTGGATGTGCACATGTTGGTTTTTGCATCTATTTCCCCCATTAGAGCCTTTTCTGAAACACCTAATGATTTTATCAAAGAGCAGGCAAGTTACACTCAAAGGCTAATGGGATGTTCCACTTTTTGCTAGGAACTTGTTTTTTCGTCGGCTCCTTTGAAGGATGAAACTCAAGCTGTCAATCTCTAACCTGACATCCATACTCACAGAGCAGGATATTCCAGCTCCATATTACCATAGGAATGTTATAGTGATGCTGGCTCAACGTTCCAAATGTCTATGTCCACTATTAGCCTAGTGAGATTACTGCACAACAGCAACTTTTGGCTCTAAGCCCACAGTCTCTGGACCAATACACTGGTTAAATAAATGAATTTCCAGTCATAGGCAACGCACAGGGTCCTCTGCTTCATTGATGTTTCAACGCAGCGAGATCTGCTTTTTACATTTTTTAAAAAAAATCTCACAGACCAGCAACAAATTCTTTCTGTTTAGCACCTTATTTAACACCAAATCTCAGAAATATGAGTGTCCTACTTTTATTTCCTGTTGCTGTGACAAAGCACCCAGACAAAAATATCCTAGAGGCAAAAGGATTTATTTTAGCTCACTATTCTTGCCTACAGCCTATCATTTCAGAGAAGTTGAGGTGGCAGGAACGAGACACATCTCGTGACACCACGTCCACTCTCAAGAGGCACTAAGGGCCTTTACAAGCATCTTTGTGCTCGGCCCCTTCTCTACTCTAATCTAGCTCGGTATTTCCTGCTTAGAGGATGCTACCACCTACAGTGTGCAGGGCTTTCCTCCTCTACATAATCAAGATATTCTTCTGTGGACATGCCCACGGGCCAAACCCCAATTAATCGTTCACTGAGACTTTCTTTCAGGAGATGTTACATTATGTGCAGTTGTCAATTAAAAATAATGTCCACACTGAACAACCCTGATTCCCTGCAGTTGTGTTACGTAATAGACCCCACTTTTTAAATTTTCTCACAAACATCATGGTTCAGAAACTTTTTGGTTTTTCTATTCAATAATATCTCTTATACTCTCTTTACAGCTTTAAATTTTTATTTTCTTTCTCCGTTCTTAACTCTGTGAGTCTGTGCTTAAAATATCTTAATACAATTGTGTAGATAAAGGACTAAGAATGTCTGATCTCCAGTGCTACTAACTACATAGACATGTATATTTTATTTGTGTTAAGTATAACGCTGAAGAAGAAAATGAGCCAGACATGAAGGGAAATCACACTACCTGAGGCTGTTCATATCAGAAAAAAAAAAAAACTGGCCAAGTGAATCTGTTGTATATCAGGATAATAGACGCTTCTGCTGCGAAACTGACTGTATTGGTGGAGACAGAAAATTCTCTTTCTGTTTTATCTACACAATTGATTTAAATTTTGAAATTTTTATCAAGCTTCACAGTTAATATATTTACATTCCATAATACAGAATGTATGTATGTATGTATGTATGTATGTATGTATAACTTCAATCAAAGTTTCTAAATTTCACTTACTGCCATCTTAGTAAGCATAAAAACAACAAAGGCAACTGCACAGACCAGACGGCATCTCAGCATCTCTTTCCTGGGATGCTGCTGTAGCTTTTTAACTGGCTTCCGGCTCCCCGTGCTCACTTGTCCTATGGATTTCCCACACAACAGCTAGCGTGTTCCCTTTGTATAAGTTTAAAGGTGTAAACATATGCAGATTTTTATTATATCACCTATGTGACTAAATCTCATTTCCTCATTGTGTTGATGTATTTAACATATAACCTAGCTTCTTAATAAAAAATTAAGTATTATAACCCTTCTGTCCATGAGGTGTAAAATTTGAGATTTTTACACCTGAAAAAGTGTTTACCCAGCACGCTGGGTAAATAGCAGCATGGGTCAATCTCAGTTTGACTTTGTGTTCCAGGCTCACTGACTCTTTTCCTCCTACCAAGCACAGTTGTGATTATTTTCTGCTCCAAAGGTTTCTTATATTTTATGCTTTTCCTTCAAAATCTCTACCTTTTCCTTTCTTCTGACCTCATCAATACTATCTAAATGAGAGTTCAATTCAAGTATCATCTCCTAAAAGCAAATATCCCAGGCCTCTGTAGCTGTAGCTCCATCCTCAATTTTATGATCATTTGTCTCAATCAAGTTTCGGCCACATCTAAGCAAAAATAATTTAAGAAACAAGAACTGCTTACTCATGATAGAATCTTATTATTCTTTTCTATAAATGAAGCCCAATAAGCAAGCAGAAGTGCTCATTATAGCACTATAGCTACAAAGGAACCAGGCCCCTGCTTTTATTCTGTTATAAAAGCCTCAGCACAGGAACCTCTCAACCTTATGAATAACAAATTATCACAAGGTTCTGCCTGCTCGGACAATCTTGTTTAATTCCAAGCACCAGGGAGAAGGAGGAGAAGGCATAAAGTCAAAGTCCTCAAGCCAAGCCATCCCCCTATGAGAGGCCAACCTTCCCTACCCAACGATGTTTGCTAATATTCCTTTCAGTCATATGTAGCTACGGCAACTCTTTCAACTCCTTCTTTTTGGTTATACATCCAGGGAATCCCATCATGTCTGTTTCCTCTTCAGAATACAGACCGCAGAGGGCTGTGGATTCAGTCTCCATCCTGGAGCCCAGTTGATAAGTGAATCATAATAAATATTAACCAGTGAATGGGTACAGTTGGTTATATCTGTTATAATGTTGAATTGCCCACAGTCTTAGTTTTCGTTATATGTTCTTGTAATATATAGTGCATAGAGCTATTTGTTGACTAGTTTCAAGATAGTCAACAGAGTTCACATGGGGTTTAGCCAGCAAATATACCAATTTACTTTTTCATAGAAGACTTTGCGAGGAAATTTACTTCCTAATACAACTGTTATGTATTCAAGTTTTATAGACACTATAAAGTACCTGACTCAGCCCCAAATGTCCTGGCTTTCTAGATCTATCTTAAATTAATGTTCATATTGGATTTCAAGAGAGACATTTTGCCAAGTTTAGATTTTACACTAGCTCATGGGCTAAGTTTTTAAAAATCAAGCACTAAACTGAGTAAACCCAGTTAATTTGCCCTTGGTAAAATTCAGCTTCTATCAGGACAGCTTGTATAGGTGATTGTCGCTCTTGTAAAAGCTGTAAGAGTTCCCAGGGAAGCAGAAGAGTTCAAGAAAGAAAACAACCACTAATGATCTGGTGATGTTTTAGAGACTCGAATGTGCAATAACCAACATCACTTCTACCAAAGGCAGACAGAGAACATAACACGAACCAAGCATATTTTACAGGTTAGAAACGTCTCATGTCTGCATGCCAACAATTATAGTGAGGATGGGGATGAGCATCTTAGGGAGAATTTTGTTTTCACAAAAAGTACAGTATCTTAATATCATGTGCACAACATCCTGCTAGGAACTAGATAGTTCCTGTAGCCAAGCTATCACTATTGTTCTGAATGAAGTTTATGTACTTGTGTATGTTACCTCATGAAATAGTAGTAAAATGACAGAAAGCCTATGGGTCCCTACATTTATTAAGGGAAGTTGAAAATGAAATGATATAATCAATGTCAACGTATTAGTCCTTTCCTAATTGAATTATTATTTTTTTGTTCTGCTCATCATAAAATTTTTAAGATAACTCAGCCATTGGAAATATATCAACAATGAGGCCAAGTCTATAATAAGAAATTTGGCAAAAAGGAAGAAACCAACCTCAATGGAAGAAACAAAATAATCCTTCCTCTCGAAAACTGTTCAGAAGCACAATTTGTATGTACTTTTCTCTAAATATCAGGTGCCATAAGAATTTCTGAGGCTGCAATGCGTGACATAAGGGACATGAGCTGTGACCTCTAAACTTCACACAGTCACAGGCTCAGACCTTTAGAGAAGAAAAAGAAAGCCCATGACCATTGGAGTCAGAGCTTGAATGCTCCATTTAATACATGATTTAAATAAGAAACCAATGATAATGACAACTTAACAGCAAATTAAGTGCCAACAGAAGCTCCTTCCCAACCGCCCTGGAAAAGATCTCACTCATTAAAGAGCAGAAGACTCTTCAGTGTTAGTGCATACGTGAGGACTCAAATATGCATATTGGTTGAGCTATGCCTGAGGGCTTCTACTAATTCTAATTAGTGATGCCATTTTGTAGCACATATGGTTTATTTATGTGTTGTTTTAAGATGTCCTTATGAATAAGTAAAGTAAACTGTAAGGACTTCAGCCTGAGCTGCCACGCTATGGGCATTGACCAAACACTCTAAATCACTGCTCTTTTCTTCCACACAGAGATTTTCAGATTGTCCAACTTTGCCTTAATTTCTGCTGACAAAACAGCTATACTTCACAGCCTTATTGAAGTCACAAAAAGTAGCAATGACATGTACGCTGTAGGCACTCTGTCCAGTCATATTTGCATCCTGTGTTTTATTTTTTTTCATGAAAAGGACTATCTGGACAGTGCTTATCCCACAGAATGATTTATTTTCTGAGAAGGCTGTCCTATCCTTTGGGCCAGAAAAACACCCACATCTCTCACCTACATAATTAGCACAGGAGATTAGAATACTGTTGCTTCATTTTTAGCTTAAATGGTAGACTTCAGAATGGGTCTAATGCTGAGAAACTTAATACTGTGACACTGGCTGTTTAAGCTTAGGCTTGAACCACTACCAGTACTGGGAAAATCATAAACCCTTGCCTAGAAACAGTAGGTGGAATTATTTAGAATAAGTGCATTAACTCTTTAAAAATAAGTATGAACCCATGGTGTCATTATACAATAGAGTCAGACAAAGGTGGCAAAGTGTTTATTTGTCAGAATCCACCATCCAGAACAAAATTTACAATTTGAATGGAAATGAGTGTCTTCTCAGTTTTCAAAAGCATTGTTTTTCATTGATTAAAGTTCTCCCAAAACAGATTTAAATATTACTTTTAATAACATTATTGGCCAAAGTCATAGCAAACTGAATATCCCACTATTGTATACCATGTTTTATTTTCTTTCCATCAACAAAGGATGCCTTTGGTTCTTTCAACTCTTTAGTGATATAAATAACGCTGCTAATAGTCACTTACTGTTTATTGCTTAGGTATGTCTTCACAGATCATGGTAGAATCCATGTCACTGGAATTGCCAGTTCATGTAGTAATTCTATGTTTAGCATTCAAGGAAATTCTACTTTTGTCCCACAACAATTATATCATATTTCCCTCTCATAAGCAAGCTGTCAAGTGCCTATTTCTCTGCACCATTGGCAAACTTACTCTATCCTTTGTAGAAAAGATTTTAGGAACAGTATTGCATATAACATGATGTCTTTCACAGTGGTTTAGAATTTCATTTGACAATAGATATTGAGATTGAATGGCTTTTTATGTTTATTGGTCATATGTGTTTTTTGTTGTTGTTTAGTTTTTTTGTTTTTGTTTTTTGTAGAAATGTCTCCTTAAGTACAGCACGTATTTTATAGCTGAATAGTAAGAATTCATTGTGGTCTTAGTAAAAGCCTGTGGCAATTTGAATAAGAATGA
This sequence comes from Acomys minous, assembly GCF_964271855.1. NCBI lineage: Eukaryota > Metazoa > Chordata > Mammalia > Rodentia > Muridae > Acomys > Acomys minous. Next base: position 42,552,827 of record NC_140489.1, on the reverse strand, counting down.
TCCCACTGGGTCATATGTTTGAATTTTTCTTCCTAGCTGAAGAGGAGGTGTGGCCTCATTGAAAGACACATATCACTGGGGCTTTTAAAACTTCAAAGCCCACACCATTTCCAGTTCTCTCTCTCTCTCCCTCCTCCCTCACCTCTGCTCTGTAGACCATGTATGCTCCCAGTTACTGATTCAGTGCCATGTCTACCTGTCTGCTGCCAACCTTGCCCCCACTATGGTCATGGACTCACCTTCTGGAACTGTAAGGCTCAAAAAATTCTTTCTTCTATCGCTTGCCTTGGTCATGGTATCCTAGCACAGGAATAGAAAAGTAACTAAGATAAAGTCCTTTGTCAGGAATATAATTCATACATATTTTCTCCCATTGAGCCAGTTATTTTTGCTTTATTAGAGAGTAGTTTTTTTTTTCACTCTCTTTCTATTCTCTTTAAAAGGATGGGGCCTTGTTCTATTATTTTCAGACTGGCATGAAATACACAGTGTAGTCCAGTGTTCCTTCAAAATGGCGGACCCCCTTCCTCAAGTTCCTAGGTCTTGGGATCATAGCCATGCACTACAATTCCTGGATTTGTGTCTCCCTTATTAGAGAGAAATATCCATTTGTGTTCATTTCAATTCATTAAGGGTTTTCTTTTTGTTGCTGTTGTTTGTTTTTGTTTTTGTGTGTGTGTTTGGTTTTATAGCTAATAAAGCATTGCCTAGTCCAAAGCCATGAGAATTTGTTCCTATGAACTTTTAGGACTTTTGTAGAATTTTAGTCACATACTCACTTTGGCTTTCAAATCTTTACTGTGAGGTTTTTGTGTGATGTGAGGCAGGACCTCCAAATCTGTTACTTCATGTATACACTAAGATATTGCAGGATATTTGCTGACAAAACTGTCAAATTGTCTTAATAATCTGGCAAAAACACTGGCCATAAGTTCATTGGTTCAATAGTCTTCATTCTATTTCTTTGATTTATATATGTACTTTTGTGTCATTCCAGTGCTGTTTCAGTTGCTGTAGCTTTGCAGTAATTTCAAAAGTGATTAAACATGTGACTTCTCCAATTTTGATTTTTTTGTAAGACTCTTAGTTTCTAATATCACTTATACTTCTTAATGTTACAGGATAACATATCTGTTTCTATAAGACTTAAGCAACACAGTCAAGCAACACAACCTAAAACCCAAATGATATTTTAATAGTGACTGTATTAAATTTTTAAGCTTGTCAATATTATGTTGCACTATAGTTCTGAGAAGATTGGATTCTACAAATTTCTTTTAATATAGGGGAATCCCTGGTCCCAGACTCTTGTTGTAGGTGGCTTCCAGGACCTCTGCCACACCTTGCCTGCTAGTGGAGAAAAGCCTTACACCAAGCTTAGTGACCAGTGAGTTCAACAGAAGCACTAAAAAGTTCCCTCTCGAAAAGGTCAAAGAATTTGTCCATACTCCTCTCTGTGCTTTCACTCCTACCAAAGTTGCATAAACTTTCAGTCATCCCATTTTGTTTCTCAGTCCTTAGGCGGTGGTGGAGTATTATGATATTCTTGTCTGAAAGTTGTTTTGCATCATAAAATATTCACATGCATTTTTTAGCTAAAAATTTTCCTTTTCAAAATAAATACCAGGCTTCTCCAGGCAATTGCCCTTATAAAATGGTTATGATTTCTGAACTCATGAACTATAGTCTAGTGGAGCAGAGACATTAGTTATACCGTTTCATAAACACATTTAAATTAACTGAAATTAATTGAGAGGTGTATGCAAGTAATGACTGACAAACGTCAATTTTCTCTCTGCAACAAGATGGAGATGAACAGTTACCTGGTTCACAGGAGCATAGAAAATATTTGGTGATACCTCAGTAAGATGTAATAGTTGTGTTATGCCGATTTTCATTAAAAACTGAAATTGAAAAAAAGGCTGAAAATGATATACATCAAAGAGTTTCACCTTTCTGTGCAAATTTAAATAGCGATCAATTACATTTTAATATAGAGCTACTGTTTCATGGTTCTTCTTGCTGTATGTAGTTTATTTCATATATATGTAATAATATAAGTGTATATATAAAAATAAAAAATATTAAAAAAAGAAGTGTCTAAAATAGTTTGATATTTTATGTAAAACAAGAGAAATAGAAATTCAAGTTACTTTGCTGACATTTATGTCGTAAATCCAAGATTCACACTAAGAATGGATACTTCTGCACTTATGCATTTTAATCTCAGTGAGTTTTATATTCCTTGGATTTGGGGCGGGGCACAGAGTACCACAAGTCATTGTTCTTAGATACAGGAAGATTGGGTGATGAGTATAGATGCAGTCCATACAGTAGTCCAACATAGTCCTTCACTTACTGCCACTGTAAGAGAGACTTGAACATGCTTCTACCTCACTTCGGAGGGACGTCTGCCTCCAAGATTAGAGTTCCTTTACAACGGCAGCCCTTCATGTCCTCGGGAATCTTAGTTTCCACCTCAGCGAACTCCAGTGAAAAAAATTACTTCCCCCACACAGCCTTTCATGCTGTTATTGCTGCCCAGTTCTACCACAGTGCCTGGGGCCACCTGGCTTTCTTAGGATGGTACTCCTATGTTCTGTTTTGTCTAAGGCTCTTATGATCCTTTCATAAACCTATTTAGAATCTGGCTCTGCTCAAAAATGGAGAAAATGATTTGTATATAGAAGTGGATGTGTTGGTAAAAAACCAAAGAGGATGCCCTACAAACAAAACAGTAATTGTCTTGGTGGGCAAATCGGGACTCAAACCATTCCCTGCCGCATTTTGCTGTCTGGATAACATTGGATGCATTACTTATGCATTCTGAGGTCATGTAAAATTACTGAAAGAACCTATAATAATGTTGCTATCACAAAATTAGTCTCAGGAAGACATGAAAGAGTAAATGTGGCACCACAGGATAAGAACTGGATACTTAGTATTTTCCTCTCACATTCTTGCTGTCAGAAGAAAGCTATAGGCACAGGATCATATTATAGACTGAGTGTATCCCCCACCCCCCAATTTGTATATTGAAAACTAATGCTCAATGTGATAATATTTAGAAGTGGGGCCTTTGGGATGTGACTAGTTCTTCACAGTGGAGCCCTAGTATATGAGATGAGCGTTATCTTAAACAAGGCTCCAAGGAGGTCCTTTGCCCCTCCCACTATGAGAAGTTACAGTGCAGAGACACATGTCTGTGGAGCAGGAAGCAAGTGTCTACCAGGAATCTCTTGGTAACATAACCCCATCCTGGACACTTCGGCCTCCAGAACTAAGGATATAAGACTCTCTTGTTTATGGGACAGCTCTTAGTTTACAGTGTCTCATTTGATCAGGCAGACTGGACTAAGACAATGATTAAGACCACCTGTTGAGAAGTCATCAGATTCTACATGCAAAGCAGTGCACTTAGCTACGTAAATCACACTTTAATAAAAATCAGTTATAAAATGAGGCTAATTGAATGTATGCTAAACTCAGAATGGGTTCACAGCGTTCTACTTTTGTTTGCTAAGGTATATTTTCTTAAATTTAAAAAATTAAAATACATGAGCATCTCTCCCCGCTTTCCCTGTCCTCCTTATAATCCTTCCTTATCTCACCCCTACAACCTCTTCCACAGCCACCTAATACCCCCTTATTTTCACAATTACCCTTGCCCATATTAAGAAGAGTGGATGCTCTATCTACGTATCTCAAAAATGTCTCTTTAGCTGCTTAGACTCGTAATATATTATAAGTGCATTAATAAAATATTATTTTTTAATGTGAAACTAAGTACTCCTGTAACTCCAGGGTTAACCAGGTGGAGAACTATTTCTTTCTTCATACTCTCCAGTCACTATAGCTTCCCTTGGTTCCAGCCTGAGAAACCCTGAAAAACACTGATGAGGCGTAGCAAGAATGAATCCACATTGCTGAAAATGACCTGCTTCTTAGACTTACAGAACCCCATTGCAGGAAGAATAGCTCAGTCACTTCAAGTGTTAACATGTACAAACGTCCTGTTAAAATTCTGCAATATTATATTGTGGAAAACAGTGCTGACACAACATTCAATCCCCAGGATCTCTCTCTCTCTCTCTCTCTCTCTCTCTCTCTCTCTCTCTCTCTCTCTCTCTCTCTCTCTCTCTCTCTCTCGTGTGTGTGTGTGTGTGTGTGTGTGTGTGTGTGTGTGTGCTTTTGGTTGGGATGAAAATCGAGCAATTGTAAGTTTTCTAAGCATCGTGGTTTGTTCATGATTTCTTATATTTAAGACAATGTTAGATTTCATTGTCTGAGGTGCCTGTTTTCCAATTAGAAATGGAACCGGAGGAATTCTTTTATACTAGCAAATATTTTATTATTTTTGCCTGGAGGTACTCAGTGATCTATTTTATTCTTTTTGTACGCACAAGCTTTAAAGATACAGCAGATGAAACATACTCAGATATAGTTTGCCCTGTGCTTTCTTCTTTTTAGGGCAAATTTTATTTATTACTTTTTATTTTATTAATCCATGGTGTCCTAGTTTTGTGATAAAATGCCCTGACAAAAGCAACTTAAGGGAGAATTGGCTTGTTTTGGTTTTACATTTCCAGAGGGGTATAGCCAGTCACGAGGGTAGGGGTGTGCATAGTGGGTGCAGGGCCATGAGGCTGGCCAGTCACACTGCACCTGAAATCAGAAAGTAGAGAGAAAACAGAAGGTGGGGACCATGTTATGGAACCCCAAGCCCTGTCCCCAGTGATATTCTACTTTCTCCAACAAGTTTCCATTTCCTACAGGTACCACAACCTCCCAAACAACACAGCCAGCTGGAGACCAAATACACATGAGCCCAGGGTAAGCATTTCACACTGAAACCATAACACAGGGTGAACTCATTTCCACCTCATTTGCTCGAGACTCTGTTAATCGGTATCTTCAACATTCCTCTGATAAAATAATGTCTATGTCATATATATTTTCATATATTTTGGACCATTAAGCTACCATAATTTGTATTGAGGGCCAAACATGAAATAACTGCTCATCGGGGTAAAAGTAATTACCAAGTCTTCAGTCTGTTGATCTATCTGCTTCCTGTGGTTGGAAAGTATTTAAGTTAGGCAGGTATTTGTATGATATTTTCCTCCAATTTCTCCTTGCCCTAATTCTATCACTCATTAAAATAAAGTTTAGATATTACTCTCTTTCTAAGATCTTATTATGGCCTAAGCCACTGTTTTTCCGTCTGCTGCATTGCTGTACCTTCTGGTTTATTTATCTCTCATGGCACTTTCCCTGATCCAAATGGTAATGATTTTCCTGTGAACATATTGGACTTTCCCTCAACAGGTCATTAAAGTTCTTCTGCAGTGTAGCAGCCTGTAGCCCTCCCCTCAGTCTTCAAGGCAGCCCACACACCACTTTGTGTATATCTGTTGCTCAGGATGTGCTAAGCAAATGCAGGGCTGGATGACCATCGTGGCTTTGGCAGCTTTTCTGTAGCACGCTATTTTTCCAAATGCTTAGCAATTAAAAGGCTAGTATTTCAAATGGCTCTTGCATCAATTATACCCATTTATATACTCTCTACCTCATAGTACCTGCTCATAAAATGCTTTACACCAGACTCTTGGCTATTAGCAGCCTCCTGGGTCCCTACCTTGGCAGTCTTTCCCTTAGGAATTCATGTCACTTTCAGTTCTGATGGATAAGAATCTCCATTTAATTAGGCAATGGTCAATTAAGAGAGGTTTTCAAATGCATCTGCTAGAGTACATTCTAGATTTGCCCGCCTGTTCTTATTGGGAGCAACTGACTACCTCTTTCTACTGGATACTTAAGTACCCACTGAGCACAAGATTGAAATAATGCAAGACACTGTCCCTGTGTTTAAGAAAGTTAAAGCCCAAACATGAGGCTAAACAAGCAAGCAAGCAAGCAAGCAAGCAAGCAAGCAAGCAAGCAAGCAGAAAACCATTCCTGATAAATGCCGTTAGGAAAGAAACAGAATAATCTATAGAAATACTCACCAGTGCATTTGCCAAGGTGTGCTGAGTCAGGAGAGCATGCTGAAGAAATTCCACTGGCTGTTCCTATACCCCAGATGACACTTGGTGTCATACAAATAAGTGTGCCGAGGGACATGTGCTGCTTTAGATGACTTTGAGGCTTGTATGTGGGAGGCTCACTTCAGTCTTTGAGGGTGACCATTTTTTAACAGAGCAGACAATACTGGTCAAGACTGGCAGCAGGACACCTAGTTAAGTGACACTGGTAGTGATTCAGCCAAAGGATGAACCCAATTGTGGTGAAGAAAGAGAATTAACTGGTAAAAAGAGATAACTTGGCAAGAGAACAGAGGAAGCGAAAATCAAGCTTACTCTCTCGGTTTTCTAGCTCTTCCCCCCCCCCTCCCCTGAGGTAATGCACAAATAACAAGTTCAGGCAATAAGCTAGTCACTTTGGTTATAGATATGCTGTGTTTGAAACACCAATGAGACACTTAATGAAAGTATGAGTTTAGCCTTTGACTATGTATCTAGCTATGGAGTACCATGTGATAGACACTGCTGCCTGCTCATGAAAAATTCACTCCCACTTGTTATGGATACAGACCTATATGCTATGTACGTTACCTCCTTTTCTTCTTGTTTCTTTTTATTATTATAATTCCCCTTATGTTCTGATTGCAATCCCATCGCTCTTAGCTTCCTGTTCCCACCCTCCCCCTTTTCCTCTCTATTTCTCTCCTGTAGACCTCTGACAGGTGGGGTCCTCCTCCCTGCTATCTGACCACAGCCTCTCAGGTCTCTTCTGGATAGCCTGCACCTCTTCCTCTGTATTCCCATAGGGCTTCTTCACCAAGGGGCAGTGATCAAATTGAGGACACCAGAGTTCATGTCAAAGGCAGTCCCCCACTCTCCCCCGCACCATTCACCATGTGGAGAATGAGTTGTCCATTGGCTACATCTGAACAGGAAGGGGTCAAGATTGCAATGTCTTTGGTTGGTGCATCAGTTTCTGCAGCAACCCCTGGGTCCAGATCTGCCAGCTTTGATAGTCTCCGTGTAGAGCTCCTGAAAACTCCTTCTGTCCTTCCATCCCCCAGCTCTTCTACACAACTTGCAGCTCTTCATCCAAAGTCTGACTGCAAGTCTCAGTATCTGCCTCAATCCCCTAAGAGTATATACCATGCATGGCTTTCTGGGTCTGAGTTACCTCACTCAGGATGATTGTTTCTAGTTCCATCAATTTGCCTGCAAATTTCAAGATTTTTTAATAGCTGAATAGTATTCCATTGTGTAAGTACACCACAGTTTCTTAATCCATTCTTCAGTTGAGGGACAGCTAGACTAATAAATGGGACCTCATGAAAAGCTTTTGTAAAGCAAAGGACACTGTCAACAGAGCAAAACAACAGCCTACAGACTGGGAAAAATCTTTACCAACCCTGCATCCGACAAACGGCTAATATCCAAAATATATAAAGAACGCAAGAAACTAAACACCACCAAACAAATAACCCAATTAAAAATGGGGTGAAAGGCTAAACAGAAAATTCTCAACAAAGGAATATTGAGTGGCTGAGAAACACTTAAAGGAATGCTCAATGTCCTTAATCATCGGGGAAATGCAAAACGACTCTGAGATTCCATCTTACACCTATCAGAATGGCTAAGATGATGTGGATAAAGGAGAACACTCCTTCATTGCTGGAAAGAATGCAAACTTGTACAACCACTTTGGAAATAAATCTGGTGTTTTCGCAGAAAACTGGGAATAATGCTACCTAAAGACCCAGCTATTCCGCTTCTGGGCATAAACCTGAAAGACACTCGACCATACAACAAGAACATTTGCTCAACTATGTTAATAGCAGCTTTATCCCTAACATCCAGAATCTGGAAACTAACTCCTTTTCTAGTAAAATGAGCTTGTGAAACTAGAGTTGACTAGTAGGCTGTGGAGAAACAGGAAAATGCACACTTTGCTTGAAAATAAGGCCTTAAAAGAGTTGGTGAGTCTTTATGCTGTCTTTCTGCTTGGGCCGGGTAAGAATGGACAATAGCGAGATTCCAGAGGATATTTCACTGATCAACGTAAAACTTCTTGAATTGTTGGACTGGAACCTTGAAAAATATTTGCTCACTTTCTAGAATACCCCCTTTCTGAAACACATCCCTGAGACATTACTCTTGGAATTACTGTGTGTGAGCACTGCATTTTGCAGGCTACTTTTTACAGTATTTTAGCCTGCCTTAGTCAATTCAGCTAGTGACCCAAACAGCAGCAGTTGATAATGTGCCTCCTAAAAAGAAGAAGGGAGGGAATTTTCCAAGAAAATATTTAAGAAGCATGAAAATTGAAGAATGAGAGGAGACTGATAAGCCTCTGAGGACACTGGGAGGTGGGCTAAGAAGGACAGGAAAATCAGAATGGGACTGGATGGAAGGATCCAAGGAAAAGAGTCCCATCAGTGAAGAAAGGCTTTGCTGATCTCCAGTTGAGCTACCCTATCTCTATACCCATATATTAGTATAGCTCTCTGACCTCCTTAGGGAAGTTTCCTTGAATGGTAGATGGCAGTTAACACCGAAAATCACAACCCGCCAAAGTGCAGAGAGTAAGTGGCAGTCACTAAGTGGGACATCTAGATCACACACTCACCAAACTACACCGTCCATTCCCACAGAGTCTAAGATCATCAAAGGAGAGAGGTGGAAAACATTGCAAGAGCCAGAGGTCACAGGACTCTGTAAGAAGTCAGTGTCTTCTGGATAAAAGTGGTGTACTCTTTGAACTCACAGCAGCTATGTTTGCCTGCACAAGATCAAGCCCATCAACAATCTAACATGGAGAGGGAGGGTTCATGAGCGATGGCATATGAGTATGTCTGGGAAAAAAATTCAAGATTCTTTGAAGGTGTGTCCCTGGTAGGTTGACCATATTCCAGTGAATAGCGCCATTCTGAAGAGTATATAGGCAGCACAAATTAGACTTTGGTTATTAAAGAAAGATAAAAGAGGGCACACATTTGGGTGGGTAGGGAAGTGATGGTAGATCTGGGGGGAGTTAGGGAGGAGTATAGTGCTGTGAACTCCTCAAAGAAACAATAAATTGTTACATTAAAATAGTGTTCCTGGGGAAGGGCATGGTGTCGCACACCTTTAATCCCAGCACTTGGGAGGCAGAGGCAAGTGGATCTCTGTGAGTTCAAGGCCAGCCTGGTCTACAAAGCAAGTCCAGGACAGCCAAGGCTACATAGAGAAGCCCTGTCTTGAAAACCCAAAAGAAAACCAGTTATCACAGAACATTTGTTTTTGAGATGTACTCTTGGGAAAGTATAAGGAAGCCCATTGTTAGCCTCCAGGAGACTTCCTAAGTACATGGATTTCTTATTAATAATAAGCTTGAAGCATGTCTAAAGTTACTTGAGTCACTCAGTATGGGGGCTGGGCTGTGAGTGTTAATATTAACCGTAACTTGAATCTAGAATCACAGAACAAATCTAGGGATGCGTGGTGTGTGTGTGATGATGATGATCAAGATTAGTTTAATGGAGGTGGGAGGACCCACCCTACAGAAGGACAGCATCGTTCTGTGAGCTGGTCTTCCAGACTCCTGAGTAGGGGTGTGAGACCAGATGCCTCATGCTCTCCTAGCCATATCTTTCCTCCCTGGACTGTAGGTCAAAATAAACCCTTCCTCCCTTAACTGTGCTTCTTATCCCATATTTTGTCATAGCAATGACAAATATAAGAAATAGAGGAGCATTAGACAGCTTCTGGGGAAGAGAAACTCAGGATTCCCAAACACCACTGGGTGTTCGCTCATTGATTAAATTCTAGGTCATCATTGTCTTCACACAAAATATGTTTAAAACATCCCATACTGTCACTGGAGTGTTGGAAAGACAATTCGGTTGCACATATTTGTTGCATGGAAGGACATAGGCTATTAACAGAGGGACGATGTTACCTATCTAGAAAACAAAATAAAAACTGACGTTAGATTTTTCGGTGTAGACTTAAGGATACAGCCCCAGAACAATGCACATTTTCTCTAAATCTCACTGTTGTTTGAAGTTCAGTGTCATTGAGACACAATATGCATTTATTTCTTTTACCTCACAGTATGAGTCTCATTCCCGCACTTGCAGCAAGGTATGGGGTTGAGAGCTTTAAATTCCAAAACCAAACATTTTGATTTTGCATTCATTATGTGAGCAAATGAAATCCAAATGCAAGCTATTTATATTATTACACAATCACTGTTGAGTGAACAAAATTATGAAGATTACAACATTGAATTATTTGGAGGTAGGCTTTGCTATTATGAGAGGACCAAAATATTTGTTTTGTCTCTGAGGGAAAAAAAATCAGCCTATACTGCCCCACTAAATTTAGGCATATATTAATCTAAAGATGCTAGTGTGCAATGTAATATTCATTTAAACAGTTGTTTTGATAAAAGCTATAGCAGTGATGCTTGCATCTGCAAGATGCTTCATATTTCATTTATTCAGTCCTAAGGAAAGAGTGGCACTTGATGGAGAGACATGCAGCCATTCAGAAAACTTGGGCAGTATGGTATAGAGGTGGCAGGCTTGTGCACTGTAGCTAAACTGCCTAGGTCAGCTGCCTCGGACACTTGCAATTTGTAAAAAAATTGCTTTATGTCTTCCTGGTCTTTGCACATCTAAGCCCCATTGGGTCTTTGTGGGTCTTACCTCAGGTGAAAGCTGAGTTAAATTGCTCAAAGCTATGGCGACTACAGCATCAAAGGGAGTGCTAATAATCTCTGGTTCTTAGCACTTATTCCAGGTGATCTGTGCCCCTTTATACATTTTAATTCAATTAATTATCAAAATGACCCTGTAAATTGGAGCTGTTACTATATTAGAAACAAAACAGCCTAAGAAAGAAAGAATGAAAGAAAGAAAGTGTAGTTTACCTATGTGGTAGGAGTTGATCTGAGTCCAGGCAAACAAGAATAAGTTCACAGCTTTAATGGCTTCCCAACGCTGGCTCTTAATGAATGCTAAAACCCTTGTTCCAGTATGAGGATTCCTACTTTTGAAAAACAAAGACATTCGAGGTCTCAGTTTTGAGGCTAGGTTTCACTGCTTTGTTGGGGTCTGTGTGGAGTAGCACATTCATCACCAAGTTCCACTTATGTCTGTCAAGTACTCTAATTCATTGACTCTCTTATTCTCTTTGGTGTCCATACATTTATAGAAACTGTACAAAATCAGTACTTGCTGGTAGTAGTTCTGTGCTCAAACCCAACGGGGCACAGAGCACCTTAGTAAGAAAACGAAGAGTCACCACTGCTGTTTGGTGTTGAGAACACATTATAGGCTCCAAGATGGATAGATGCTTACATAACTAATGACTTCAGTTTATTTATAATACAACGTAGGAGGACTCATGAATACAGAAAGGCTATCCCGATGCATTATTTAATATATCCTCTGATTAGATTCATAAAGATTCTAGGTTTTCCTAATTGCTCTTCTAGTTAAGCAATAAAGAACAAATTGATCATTACATATTGGCATGGATATGAACTCAGTCATGCCTAGAATACGGTCCCAAAACTGGCCCTTGTTCTACCCTGCAGTTGCCAAAAGAACTCAACAAATAGATACTCCAGGAATTCTGACAATCTAAATTATTCATGTTTCCCAGCATGTCCCGCTGGCACAACAAGGCCATGCCAGTTCAGGCTGTGCGCTCTGATGCTCACTTATTAAACCGTCTTTAATTTCCAGAAAAGGCAGTTATGCATGAAGAATGATTCAACTGAAACTGGGCCATTTTCAGTAACACAGCACTTCAGAGATTGACCAAGACAGAGTCTGTCATCTTGGTATGCCAATGGCTGGCATCTCTGCAACCTCAGCATCATTGAACATCTTATTACTTTTTAACATCTCATATTGCCAACTTGTATTAGAATCTGAGGGCTGTGTTGTCACGTGTATTGAATAATGTGAATTAAATAATATTTAAGGCATTTCATAAATTTTCTATGAGTGATGCAATATGGGTAATGTTGGCATTTCAGCTTTTTCTAGCTGGTAAGCTCTTTGTGTTTGTTGTTTGTTTGTTTGCCACCAATAAGGGTTTATGACAGTTATTTTCTATCATAAGTGAAGGATGTATTTTTTAGATTAAAAATGTAATGGAAGACAATAATATTTTAAACTAGAGTTTGGATATATATTTCTGCCTGGTTCTGAACTCATAATTCTTCTGCCTCCGATTTCTCAGTATTGGCATTGCAAGAATCTGTCACCATAGGTAGCCTATATAAAAATTTTATTAATGCAATTTTAAATGGCATTCTTCAATTACTAGCTTAATTTTTAACTTTATTTTTTATTTAATTAATTTATTCAGATTACAACTCAATTGTTATCCAATCACTTGTATCCTTCTGGTCCTCCCTTCCTCCCCCTTTCACCATATTCCCTTCCCCTAAGTCTATGACCGAAGGAGACCTCCGGCACCACTATATGGACATAGGCAATCAAGTCTTATCTTGGTAGCCTGCTTATTCTTTCTTTCAGTGCCACCAGGCCTCTCCACCAAGGATAGGTAGTCAAGTAGGGGAAACCAGAGTTCATGTCGGAGTCAGTACCCACTCTCCACATAACTGTGGAGAATGTCCTGTCCATTGGATAGGTCAGTGTAGGGGTTCGATGTTTACTACTTGTATTGTCTTTGGTTAGTGCAATGGTTAGAGCAGAGCCCCCTGGACCCCGATCCACCTGTATTTCTTGTAGGTTTCTAGGACCCTCTGGCTCCTTCTATTTCCCCATCTTCTGTACTTCTTTTACCTAGAGTCCCAGCAAGATGTCCTCACATCTATCCCAATCTCCTCGTATGTGAAGACTTTTGTGGTACATGCCTTTTGGGCTAGTGCCCAGTTATAAGTGAGTATATATCATGTGAGGTTTCCTGCTTCTGGTTAACTCACTCATTATGGTCATTTCTAGTTCCATCCATTTGTCTGCAAATTTCAAGATTTCCTTGTTTTTAATAGCCGGATTTCCATAGTGTAAATGTACCACAGCGTCTTTATCCATTCTTCAACTGAGGGTCATTTAGGCTGTTTCCAGTTCTGTCTATTATGAACAGGGCTGCTATGACCATGGTTGAGCATATGTCCTTGTGTGGTGGAACATTTTCTGGGTATATTCCAAGGAGTGGAACAGCTGGGTCTTGAGGAAGCCCTATCCCCAGCTTTCACAGAAGTGCCAGATAGATTTCCAAGGTCTTTGTACAAGTTTGTATTCCCATCAGCAATGAAGGAGTGTTCCTCTTTCTCTACATTCTCACCAGCATGTGCTGCCACTTGAGTCTTTTATCTTAGCCATTCTGATGGGTGTAAGATGGAATCTCAGAGTTGTTTTGATTTGCATTTCTCTGATGACTAAAGATGTTGAGCATTTCTTTACGTGTTTCTCAGAATTCGATACTCCCCTGTTGAGAATTCTATTTAGCTCTGAGCCCCATTTCTTACTTGGGTTATTTAGTTTGGTGGTGTTTAATTTTTTGAGTTCTTTATATATTTTGGATATTAGCTCTTTGTCAGATGTATGGTTGGTGAAGATCTTTTCTCATTCTGTAGGTTATCACTTTGTTCTGTTGACAGTGTCTTCTGCCTTACAGAAGCTTCGACTTTTAAGTAGTGCCAGAGATTAGTGGAATAAGTTACTTCCAGGGGCTGCAGTGGTATAACCTGTCTCCCTTCTCTCTGTGTCTTTTGGTTCTGCCTCTCTTATCCTGCATTGGTGTTGAAGATGGCCACTGGCCACCTAGGTCTACACTACCACAATATCCAAAGAGGTTTATTGATTACATTGGAAAGAAATATACCTACCTAGCTTGTAGATTAATATAGATATAACTGACAGAGGGAGAAAACACAAGTCTCTCTCTCTCTCTCTCTCTCTCTCTCTCTCTCTCTCTGTGTGTGTGTGTGTGTGTGTGTTTGTGTGTATGTGTCTGTCTGTCTCTGTCTGTGTCTCTCTGGTTGTGTGTGTGCATGTGAGCGCATGTGTGCGTGTGTGTGTGTGTGTGTGTGTGTGTGTGTGTGTGTGCTATCTCTGTTGCTTGTGCCTAACAAAGAGCTTTGTTCAGTATTTATTTAAGAGCTCATAAAACATGGTATAGAAATGGAATATGGAATTTTTTCTACAGAAATATTTAACAGAGTTTTATATAGGAAGCAGTTACTTTACTGACTCCAGCTGACCCAGAATAACATTTGCAACTTTACACTGATGTTATCAACCTACACCCACTTGTTGTTTAAGGTTGCTTTCAACCTGTTGACTGATTTCAGCAAATAATCACCACAATAGCACAACACATTCACATGCGCGCATGCACACGCACGCACACGCACACACACACACACACACACACATACACATTATGGGACAGAGGCATGGAAAGTAATATAACTTAACATGAAAGCTATACATTTATCTTAGGGTGATTAGACTGGAGGTAGAAAGCATAGTAAGGTTGGTTACATTGTTTCCTTAAGGCAGAACCAATGTGAGAAGACTGAGTGCTCTGTAGGATAACAGATGGAGTACAGAGTCTTAGGTATCCCAGGCATATTACTAACTTAGTTTCAAGGTCTGGCAAAAGTTCAGTCTTGTTGAAGGCAAGAGATATTTTCATAAAAATGTATCAGCACAGAAGCCTCCTCCTCAAGAATTAGCTCTCATCATGCTGGGAGGAAGTGTAAAAGCTGCTGGGGGGGGGTGAATGAAGATTCCTACCCAACTATAACATATGAGAACCACAGCCATGGGAAGGCCTGCAAGACCCCCCCAATGTTACAACAGCAGCACTGGTATCTTGGGGGAAACCAATGGCTATTTAAATGGATCTAAAGCCTGCTAAATTGGAGGGAACATATGCCTGGTACTGTAAGCCTATTCAAGAGCCTGTGGGTAATGAGGTAACAGTTCTTAAAGCCAAGCCTACTTCTGTCATATTACTAAAGCAATATAGTCCCCCACTGCCCTCTCGCTGCCCATCCTTATAAGCATAGGTAAGTGTTGCTTTCGCATCTTTTTTTCTCCTTTATTAATTTATTCTTGTTACATCTCAATGGTTATTCCATCCCTTGTATCCTCCCATTCTTCCCTCCCTCCCATTTTCCCCTTATTCCCCTCCCCTATGACTGTGACTGAGGGGGATTACCTCCCCCTGAATATGTTCATAGGGTATCAAGTCTCTTCTTGGTAATCTGCTGGCTTTCACATCTTTTTAAAGGTTTCTTTTTTGCATCACTGTCTAGTAGATCAATCCATAAGTGTTCAAATTGCAGAGAATAAGTGATTGTGGGGTTCTCAGGCCCAAAACCTATAGCATAACCCTTATACTTGGGGTTGAGGGAACACCATGAAAGGGGGCACAGGTAGATTGTAAGAACCTGGGGAGCAGAATAACTGTTTTGTGATAGTGTCTTCTGGACAGACAGGAAAGACGCACCTAAAAACATGACCAATAATCATCAGCACAAGACCTGCAAAACCAGATGACATGCCAACATGGATGAGAAATTTTCCAAATTTCCAACAATTGAAAAACAAGGTTCTACTCATATATGAGGAGTTATAGGCAGTCAATGGCTACTGAAGGATAGAATACTAGTGCTGTCTTTTAGTTATTCCAGAAAGGAGCCTGGGGTGGGGTGGGGTGGGATGATGATAATGATGATGATGATGATGATGATGATGATGATGATGCTGTGTGTGTATGTGTGTGTGTGTGTGTGCGTGTGTGTGTGTGTGCGTGTGCGTGTGCGTGTGTGTGTGTGTGTGTGTGTAAAATAAATGTAAAAGAAAGAGGTCATGATTCTGAGACAGGATGAGGGAGACAGGTAGAATTGGATGAGTGGAAGGGAAGAAATTTATGTAAATACCATATATTCATGTATGAAATCCTCACAAAATAATGAAAGTGCCCTCTGGTCATCCCACAGTTAGAGAGGTAGTGATGAAGTAGTTCCCGGGGCTTGCTGGCCAGTTAACCTCACCTACTTGGTGATTTCTAAGCCAATGAGATATGCTCCTTCAAAATAAGGTGGACAGTGATTGAGGAATAACAACACACACGAGAGAGAGAGAGAGAGAGAGAGAGAGAGAGAGAGGGAGAGAGAGAGAGATGGAGTTAACCAAATGTTTCTAAAGAGTTTTAGAGCTTTAAGTGATATTGGGAAGATAATTAATCTTTCTCATATTTTAGTATCCCATCTGATGATGTTTGGAGTAAGGAGAGATTACTGGGCTTGCATGTTCTCGTGCATCCTGGCTGCTGCTTGCTAAGCATACACATGCATACACTCACTAAGTAAGATGTTCTGGCAGAGTGAGACTCACAGTCTACACAGAGCAAGCGACACCCTTAGGAAGTGACCTAGCACTCTGGAAAAGCTCTGTGCACAGGGAGGAATCAGCTGCGCACAGATGATCCACAGACAGACTACAGCCACATGGTGCTGTGTGCCTTACCTAATATAAAAACTGAACTTTGATTCCAAATGGTTTATAAGTCTTGATTTGCCATGGCATCATTTGAACACTTATTAATCAATTAAGAGACTGTAGAGGTGGAGACATACTTGATCAATATGGAGAAAAGAAAGAAGAAATCACTCTGTCTTGCCAGCCTTCCATTAGGCAGTAATGAGCAAAGGGTGATTTCTTTGGGGCAGCATATTGTGGTATACAAAAGGATGTAACAAGTGAACCACTTATTCCATGAGCCAGAAAGCCAAGTGTAAGACAGAAAAGTACTATACTCTCACTAAGGGTGAGGGTCCCATGATAAAAGTTTCCTGCTAGGCTCCCCCTCCCGTCTTCACAATGTCTCTCAGTGCCACCACTCTGGCAGCCAAGACCTTTTAAACACTAGCTTGTGAGGGACACACAAAACCCAAATGACAGCGGGGTGGTTCATCAAACCAAGAATTTCCAAATCATTGCCTTTTACTTATTATTTCAAATACTGTCTGAGTATAGCATAAGCCCAAACTCAATGTACAAGACTGCATATTGTGTTTTAGTAAAGACATTATCAGAATTGTGTGTTATTCTACAGTTTTCTGGAAAAGAGTTTTAAACTAGATCAGAAAAGCTTTTGAAGGAGTTGTTGTTGTTTTACTCCACGCAGATGTGTGTACTTCTGTGTGAAATCATATGGTTTTCATATGATTTTGTAGCAGTATAGTAAAGAATATTGATTACACCAAAATGGATAAAGGTTATCAAAGGAGTAATATTGTTGATTAAATACAAAGGAGTAATATGGTATAAAAAAAACAGTGTATATAGAATGAATGTGAATACACAGAACATTTAAAAGCCACAAGAGAGTGTGAGGAAAACCATGATACACATATATGAAAAATTCACAGTATCACTCACTATTTTGTGTTATCAGTGATATCAAACTGTAGTAAACTGCTGGTTAAAAGCATACTCTTACTAAATATAAAATCTGTAACTGGATCTAAAAGTATGTGGAAAATTGTAAGACATAAGGATAATGGAAATGATTTATCATCATTTTGATGTGTGGTTTGAAGGTTTTGTGACCCTTAAAGTAAAGTAAGAATCCAGCAAAAATAATAACAAAGCCTGATGTGCTGCAGTCGAATTGCATAACTGGGTGCCAGTGTGGCTCCCTGGGTTT